>NW_027256999.1:0-91036 GCF_029215685.1 Pituophis catenifer annectens | reverse complement strand
TGAGTTTCGGGGTGGAATTCCATGCTTAAAAATGTTATTATTTGCTGTTTTTAAAAATCGAGTGTTTTTTGGTGCCCGAGGAAGAAAACGCGTGATGCCGCGGTCAGAAAAAAAGCTGCTCTGGAGCAAAAAAATTTTTTTGACTTAAATGTAAAAGTGGATGGTAGGATGAGTTTCGGGTGGAATTCCATGCTTAAAAATGTTATTATTTGCTGTTTTTAAAAATCGAGTGTTTTTGGTGCCCGAGGAAGAAAACGCGTGATGCCGCGGGTCAGAAAAAAAGCTGCTCTGGAGCAAAAATTTTTTTTTGACTTAATGTAAAAACCAATACTGGGATGAGTTTCGGGGTGGAATTCCATGCTTAAAAATGTTATTATTTGCTGTTTTTAAAAATCGAGTGTTTTTTGGTGCCCGAGGAAGAAAACGCGTGATGCCGCGGTCAGAAAAAAAGCTGCTCTGAGCAAAAAAATTTTTTTGACTTAAATGTAAAAACCAATACTGGGATGAGATTCGGGGTGGAATTCCATGCTTAAAAATGTTATTATTTGCTGTTTTTAAAAATCGAGTGTTTTGGTGCCCGAGGAAGAAAACGCGTGATGCCGCGGTCAGAAAAAAAGCTGCTCAGGAGCAAAAAATTTTTTTTACTTAAATGTAAAAACCAATACTGGGATGAGTTTCGGGGTGGAATTCCATGCTTAAAAATGTTATTATTTGCTGTTTTTAAAAATCGAGTGTTTTTGGTGCCCGAGGAAGAAAACGCGTGATGCCGGCGGTCAGAAAAAAAGCTGCTCTGGAGCAAAATTTTTTTTTGACTTAAATGTAAAAACCAATACGTGGGATGAGTTTTCGGGGTGGAATTCCATGCTTAAAAATGTTATTATTTGCTGTTTTTAAAAATCGAGTGTTTTTGGTGCCCGAGGAAGAAAACGCGTGATGCCGCGGTCAGAAAAAAAGCTGCTCTGGAGCAAAAAAATTTTTTTTGACTTAAATGTAAAAGTGGATGGTAGGATGAGTTTCGGGGTGGAATTCCATGCTTAAAAATGTTATTATTTGCCTGTTTTTAAAAATCGAGTGTTTTGGTGCCCGAGGAAGAAAACGCGTGATGCCGCGGTCAGAAAAAAAGCTGCTCTGGAGCAAAAAATTTTTTTGACTTAAATGTAAAAACCAATACTGGGATGAGTTTCGGGGTGGAATTCCATGCTTAAAAATGTTATTATTTGCTGTTTTTAAAAATCGAGTGTTTTTGGTGCCCGAGGAAGAAAACGCGTGATGCCGCGGTCAGAAAAAAAGCTGCTCTGGAGCAAAAATTTTTTTTTGACTTAAATGTAAAAACCAATACTGGGATGAGTTTCGGGGTGGAATTCCATGCTTAAAAATGTTATTATTTGCTGTTTTTAAAAATCGAGTGTTTTTTGGTGCCCGAGGAAGAAAACGCGTGATGCCGCGGTCAGAAAAAAAGCTGCTCAGGAGCAAAAAATTTTTTTTGACTTAAATGTAAAACTGGATGGTAGGATGAGTTTCGGGGTGGAATTCCATGCTTAAAAATGTTATTATTTGCTGTTTTTAAAAATCGAGTGTTTTTTTGGTGCCGAGGAAGAAAAACGCGTGATGCCGCGGTCAGAAAAAAAGCTGCTCTGGAGCAAAAAATTTTTTTTTGACTTAAATGTTAAAACCAATACTGGGATGAGTTCGGGGTGGAATTCCATGCTTAAAATGTTATTATTTGCTGTTTTTAAAAATCGAGTGTTTTTGGTGCCCGAGGAAGAAAACGCGTGATGCCGCGGTCAGAAAAAAAGCTGCTCTGGAGCAAAAAATTTTTTTTTGACTTAAATGTAAAAACCAATACTGGGATGAGTTTCGGGGTGGAATTCCATGCTTAAAAATGTTATTATTTGCTGTTTTTAAAAATCGAGTGTTTTTGGTGCCCGAGGAAGAAAACGCGTGATGCCGCGGTCAGAAAAAAAGCTGCTCAGGAGCAAAAAAAAATTTTTTGACTTAAATGTTAAAACCAATACTGGGATGAGTTTCGGGGTGGAATTCCATGCTTAAAAAATGTTATTATTTGCTGTTTTTAAAAATCGAGGGTTTTTGGTGCCCGAGGAAGAAAACGCGTGATGCCGCGGTCAGAAAAAAAGCTGCTCTGGAGCAAAAATTTTTTTTTGACTTAAATGTAAAAACCAATACTGGGATGAGTTTCGGGGTGGAATTCCATGCTTAAAAATGTTATTATTTGCTGTTTTTAAAAATCGAGTGTTTTTTGGTGCCCGAGGAAGAAAACGCGTGATGCCGCGGTCAGAAAAAAAGCTGCTCAGGAGCAAAAAAATTTTTTTGACTTAAATGTTTAAAACCAATACTGGGATGAGTTTCGGGGTGGAATTCCATGCTTAAAAATGTTATTATTTGCTGTTTTAAAAATCGAGTGTTTTTGGTGCCTGAGGAAAGAAAACGCGTGATGCCGCTGTCAGAAAAAAAGCTGCTCAGGAGCAAAAGAATTTTTTTGACTTAAATGTAAAAGCGGATGGTAGGATGAGTTTCGGGGTGGAATTCCATGCTTAAAAATGTTATTATTTGCTGTTTTTAAAAATCGAGTGTTTTTTGGTGCCCGAGGAAAGAAAACGCGTGATGCCGTGGTCAGAAAAAAAGCTGCTCTGGAGCAAAAAATTTTTTTTTGACTTTAATGTAAAAGCGGATGCTAGGATGAGTTTCGGGGTGGAATTCCATGCTTAAAAATGTTATTATTTGCTGTTTTTAAAAATCGAGTGTTTTTGGTGCCCGAGGAAGAAAACGCGTGATGCCGCGGTCAGAAAAAAAGCTGCTCTGGAGCAAAAAAATTTTTTTTGACTTAAATGTAAAAACCAATACTGGGATGAGTTTCGGGGTGGAATTCCATGCTTAAAAAATGTTATTATTTGCTGTTTTTAAAAATCGAGTGTTTTTGGTGCCCGAGGAAGAAAACGCGTGATGCCGCGGTCAGAAAAAAAGCTGCTCTGGAGCAAAAAATTTTTTTTGACTTAAATGTAAAAACCAATACTGGGATGAGTTTCGGGGTGGAATTCCATGCTTAAAAATGTTATTATTTGCTGTTTTTTAAAAATCGAGTGTTTTTGGTTGCCTGAGGAAGAAAACGCGTGATGCCGCGGTCAGAAAAAAAGCTGCTCAGGAGCAAAAGAATTTTTTTGACTTAAATGTAAAAGCGGATGGTAGGATGAGTTTCGGGGTGGAATTCCATGCTTAAAAATGTTATTATTTGCTGTTTTTAAAAATCGAGTGTTTTTGGTGCCCGGAGAAGAAAACGCGTGATGCCGCGGTCAGAAAAAAAGCTGCTCTGGAGCAAAAAATTTTTTTTGACTTAAATGTAAAAACCAATACTGGGATGAGTTTCGGGGTGGAATTCCATGCTTAAAAATGTTATTATTTGCTGTTTTTAAAAATCGAGTGTTTTTGGTGCCCGAGGAAGAAAACGCGTGATGCCGCGGTCAGAAAAAAAAGCTGCTCAGGAGCAAAAAATTTTTTTTGACTTAAATGTAAAACTGGATGGTAGGATGAGTTTCGGGGTGGAATTCCATGCTTAAAAATGTTATTATTTGCTGTTTTTAAAAATCGAGTGTTTTTGGTGCCCGAGGAAGAAAACGCGTGATGCCGCGGTCAGAAAAAAAAGCTGCTCTGGAGCAAAAAATTTTTTTTGACTTAAATGTAAAAACCAATACTGGGATGAGTTTCGGGGGTGGAATTCCATGCTTAAAAATGTTATTATTTGCTGTTTTTAAAAATCGAGTGTTTTTGGTGCCCGAGGAAGAAAACGCGTGATGCCGCGGTCAGAAAAAAAGCTGCTCTGGAGCAAAAAATTTTTTTTTGACTTAAATGTAAAAACCAATACTGGGATGAGTTTCGGGGTGGAATTCCATGCTTAAAAATGTTATTATTTGCTGTTTTTAAAAATCGAGTGTTTTTGGTGCCCGAGGAAGAAAAACGCGTGATGCCGCGGTCAGAAAAAAAGCTGCTCAGGAGCAAAAAAATTTTTTTGACTTAAATGTTAAAACCAATACTGGAAAGAGTTTCGGGGGTGGAATTCCATGCTTAAAAATGTTATTATTTGCTGTTTTTAAAAATCGAGTGTTTTTGGTGCCCGAGGAAGAAAACGCGTGATGCCGCGGTCAGAAAAAAAGCTGCTCTGGAGCAAAAATTTTTTTTTGACTTAAATGTAAAAACCAATACTGGGATGAGTTTCGGGGTGGAATTCCATGCTTAAAAATGTTATTATTTGCTGTTTTAAAAATCGAGTGTTTTTGGTGCCCGAGGAAAGAAAAACGCGTGATGCCGCGGTCAGAAAAAAAGCTGCTCAGGAGCAAAAAAATTTTTTTGACTTAAATGTTAAAACCAATACTGGGATGAGTTTCGGGGTGGAATTCCATGCTTAAAAATGTTATTATTTGCTGTTTTTTAAAAATCGAGTGTTTTTTGGTGCCTGAGGAAGAAAACGCGTGATGCCGCTGTCAGAAAAAAAGCTGCTCAGGAGCAAAAGAATTTTTTTGACTTAAATGTAAAAGCGGATGGTAGGATGAGTTTCGGGGTGGAATTCCATGCTTAAAAAATGTTATTATTTGCTGTTTTTAAAAATCGAGTGTTTTTGGTGCCCGAGGAAGAAAACGCGTGATGCCGTGGTCAGAAAAAAAGCTGCTCTGGAGCAAAAATTTTTTTTTGACTTTAATGTAAAAGCGGATGCTAGGATGAGTTTCGGGGTGGAATTCCATGCTTAAAAATGTTATTATTTGCTGTTTTTAAAAATCGAGTGTTTTTGGTGCTCGAGGAAGAAAACGCGTGATGCCCGCGGTCAGAAAAAAAAGCTGCTCTGGAGCAAAAATTTTTTTTTGACTTAAATGTAAAAACCAATACTGGGATGAGTTTCGGGGTGGAATTCCATGCTTAAAAATGTTATTATTTGCTGTTTTTAAAAATCGAGTGTTTTTTGGTGCCCGAGGAAGAAAACGCGTGATGCCGCGGTCAGAAAAAAAGCTGCTCTGGAGCAAAAAATTTTTTTTTACTTAAATGTAAAAACCAATACTGGGATGAGTTTCGGGGTGGAATTCCATGCTTAAAAATGTTATTATTTGCTGTTTTTAAAAATCGAGTGTTTTTGGTGCCCGAGGAAGAAAACGCGTGATGCCGCGGTCAGAAAAAAAGCTGCTCTGGAGCAAAAATTTTTTTTTGACTTAAATGTAAAAACCAATACTGGGATGAGTTTCGGGGTGGAATTCCATGCTTAAAAATGTTATTATTTGCTGTTTTTAAAAATCGAGTGTTTTTGGTGCCCGAGGAAGAAAACGCGTGATGCCGCGGTCAGAAAAAAAGCTGCTCTGGAGCAAAAAAATTTTTTTGACTTAAATGTAAAAGTGGATGGTAGGATGAGTTTCGGGGTGGAATTCCATGCTTAAAAATGTTATTATTTGCTGTTTTTAAAAATCGAGTGTTTTTGGTGCCCGAGGAAGAAAACGCGTGATGCCGCGGTCAGAAAAAAAGCTGCTCTGGAGCAAAAAATTTTTTTTGACTTAAATGTAAAAACCAATACTGGGATGAGTTTCGGGGTGGAATTCCATGCTTAAAAATGTTATTATTTGCTGTTTTTAAAAATCGAGTGTTTTTGGTGCCCGAGGAAGAAAACGCGTGATGCCGCGGTCAGAAAAAAAAGCTGCTCTGGAGCAAAAAATTTTTTTTGACTTAAATGTAAAAACCAATACTGGGATGAGTTTCGGGGTGGAATTCCATGCTTAAAAATGTTATTATTTGCTGTTTTTAAAAATCGAGTGTTTTTGGTGCCTGAGGAAGAAAACGCGTGATGCCGCGGTCAGAAAAAAAGCTGCTCAGGAGCAAAAGAATTTTTTTTGACTTAAATGTAAAAGCGGATGGTAGGATGAGTTTCGGGGTGGAATTCCATGCTTAAAAATGTTATTATTTGCTGTTTTTAAAAATCGAGTGTTTTTGGTGCCCGAGGAAGAAAACGCGTGATGCCGTTGTCAGAAAAAAAGCTGCTCTGGAGCAAAAATTTTTTTTTGACTTAAATGTAAAAACCAATACTGGGATGAGTTTCGGGGTGGAATTCCATGCTTAAAAATGTTATTATTTGCTGTTTTTAAAAATCGAGTGTTTTTGGTGCCCGAGGAAGAAAACGCGTGATGCCGCGGTCAGAAAAAAAGCTGCTCAGGAGCAAAAAATTTTTTTTGACTTAAATGTTAAAACCAATACTGGGATGAGTTTCGGGGTGGAATTCCATGGTTAAAAATGTTATTATTTGCTGTTTTTAAAAATCGAGTGTTTTTGGTGCCCGAGGAAGAAAACGCGTGATGCCGCGGTCAGAAAAAAAGCTGCTCTGGAGCAAAAATTTTTTTTTGACTTAAATGTAAAAGCGGATGGTAGGATGAGTTTCGGGGTGGAATTCCATGCTTAAAAATGTTATTATTTGCTGTTTTTAAAAATTGAGTGTTTGTGATGCCCGAGGAAGAAAACGCGTGATGCCGTGGTCAGAAAAAAAGCTGCTCTGGAGCAAAAATTTTTTTTTGACTTAAATGTAAAAACCAATACTGGGATGAGTTTCGGGGTGGAATTCCATGCTTAAAAATGTTATTATTTGCTGTTTTAAAAAATCGAGTGTTTTTGGTGCCCGAGGAAGAAAACGCGTGATGCCGCGGTCAGAAAAAAAGCTGCTCTGGAGCAAAAATTTTTTTTTGACTTAAATGTAAAAACCAATACTCGGATGAGTTTCGGGGTGGAATTCCATGCTTAAAAATGTTATTATTTGCTGTTTTTAAAAATCGAGTGTTTTTGGTGCCCGAGGAAGAAAACGCGTGATGCCGCGGTCAGAAAAAAAGCTGCTCTGGAGCAAAAAATTTTTTTTGACTTAAATGTAAAAACCAATACTGGGATGAGTTTCGGGGTGGAATTCCATGCTTAAAAATATTATTATTTGCTGTTTTTAAAAATCGAGTGTTTTTGGTGCCCGAGGAAGAAAACGCGTGATGCCGCGGTCAGAAAAAAAGCTGCTCAGGAGCAAAAAAATTTTTTTGACTTAAATGTAAAACTGGATGGTAGGATGAGTTTCGGGGTGGAATTCCATGCTTAAAAATGTTATTATTTGCTGTTTTTAAAAATCGAGTGTTTTTGGTGCCCGAGGAAGAAAACGCGTGATGCCGCGGTCAGAAAAAAAGCTGCTCTGGAGCAAAAAATTTTTTTTGACTTAAATGTAAAAACCAATACTGGGATGAGTTTCGGGGTGGAATTCCATGCTTAAAAATGTTATTATTTGCTGTTTTTAAAAATCGAGTGTTTTTGGTGCCCGAGGAAGAAAACGCGTGATGCCGCGGTCAGAAAAAAAGCTGCTCTGGAGCAAAAAATTTTTTTGACTTAAATGTAAAAACCAATACTGGGATGAGTTTCGGGGTGGAATTCCATGCTTAAAAATGTTATTATTTGCTGTTTTTAAAAATCGAGTGTTTTTGGTGCCCGAGGAAGAAAACGCGTGATGCCGCGGTCAGAAAAAAAGCTGCTCTGGAGCAAAAAAATTTTTTTTACTTAAATGTAAAAACCAATACTGGGATGAGTTTCGGGGTGGAATTCCATGCTTAAAAATGTTATTATTTGCTGTTTTTAAAAATCGAGTGTTTTTGGTGCCCGAGGAAGAAAACGCGTGATGCCGCGGTCAGAAAAAAAGCTGCTCTGGAGCAAAAATTTTTTTTTGACTTAAATGTAAAAACCAATACTGGGATGAGTTTCGGGGTGGAATTCCATGCTTAAAAATGTTATTATTTGCTGTTTTTAAAAATCGAGTGTTTTTGGTGCCCGAGGAAGAAAACGCGTGATGCCGCGGTCAGAAAAAAAGCTGCTCTGGAGCAAAAAAATTTTTTTGACTTAAATGTAAAAGTGGATGGTAGGATGAGTTTCGGGGTGGAATTCCATGCTTAAAAATGTTATTATTTGCTGTTTTTAAAAATCGAGTGTTTTTGGTGCCCGAGGAAGAAAACGCGTGATGCCGCGGTCAGAAAAAAAGCTGCTCTGGAGCAAAAATTTTTTTTTGACTTAAATGTAAAAACCAATACTGGGATGAGTTTCGGGGTGGAATTCCATGCTTAAAAATGTTATTATTTGCTGTTTTTAAAAATCGAGTGTTTTTGGTGCCCGAGGAAGAAAACGCGTGATGCCGCGGTCAGAAAAAAAGCTGCTCTGGAGCAAAAAAATTTTTTTGACTTAAATGTAAAAACCAATACTGGGATGAGTTTCGGGGTGGAATTCCATGCTTAAAAATGTTATTATTTGCTGTTTTTAAAAATCGAGTGTTTTTGGTGCCCGAGGAAGAAAACGCGTGATGCCGCGGTCAGAAAAAAAGCTGCTCAGGAGCAAAAAATTTTTTTTTACTTAAATGTAAAAACCAATACTGGGATGAGTTTCGGGGTGGAATTCCATGCTTAAAAATGTTATTATTTGCTGTTTTTAAAAATCGAGTGTTTTTGGTGCCCGAGGAAGAAAACGCGTGATGCCGCGGTCAGAAAAAAAGCTGCTCTGGAGCAAAAATTTTTTTTTGACTTAAATGTAAAAACCAATACTGGGATGAGTTTCGGGGTGGAATTCCATGCTTAAAAATGTTATTATTTGCTGTTTTTAAAAATCGAGTGTTTTTGGTGCCCGAGGAAGAAAACGCGTGATGCCGCGGTCAGAAAAAAAGCTGCTCTGGAGCAAAAAAATTTTTTTGACTTAAATGTAAAAGTGGATGGTAGGATGAGTTTCGGGGTGGAATTCCATGCTTAAAAATGTTATTATTTGCTGTTTTTAAAAATCGAGTGTTTTTGGTGCCCGAGGAAGAAAACGCGTGATGCCGCGGTCAGAAAAAAAGCTGCTCTGGAGCAAAAAATTTTTTTTGACTTAAATGTAAAAACCAATACTGGGATGAGTTTCGGGGTGGAATTCCATGCTTAAAAATGTTATTATTTGCTGTTTTTAAAAATCGAGTGTTTTTGGTGCCCGAGGAAGAAAACGCGTGATGCCGCGGTCAGAAAAAAAGCTGCTCAGGAGCAAAAAATTTTTTTTTACTTAAATGTAAAAACCAATACTGGGATGAGTTTCGGGGTGGAATTCCATGCTTAAAAATGTTATTATTTGCTGTTTTTAAAAATCGAGTGTTTTTGGTGCCCGAGGAAGAAAACGCGTGATGCCGCGGTCAGAAAAAAAGCTGCTCTGGAGCAAAAATTTTTTTTTGACTTAAATGTAAAAACCAATACTGGGATGAGTTTCGGGGTGGAATTCCATGCTTAAAAATGTTATTATTTGCTGTTTTTAAAAATCGAGTGTTTTTGGTGCCCGAGGAAGAAAACGCGTGATGCCGCGGTCAGAAAAAAAGCTGCTCTGGAGCAAAAAAATTTTTTTGACTTAAATGTAAAAGTGGATGGTAGGATGAGTTTCGGGGTGGAATTCCATGCTTAAAAATGTTATTATTTGCTGTTTTTAAAAATCGAGTGTTTTTGGTGCCCGAGGAAGAAAACGCGTGATGCCGCGGTCAGAAAAAAAGCTGCTCTGGAGCAAAAAATTTTTTTTGACTTAAATGTAAAAAACCAATACTGGGATGAGTTTCGGGGTGGAATTCCATGCTTAAAAATGTTATTATTTGCTGTTTTTAAAAATCGAGTGTTTTTGGTGCCCGAGGAAGAAAACGCGTGATGCCGCGGTCAGAAAAAAAGCTGCTCTGGAGCAAAAAATTTTTTTTGACTTAAATGTAAAAACCAATACTGTGATGAGTTTCGGGGTGGAATTCCATGCTTAAAAATGTTATTATTTGCTGTTTTTAAAAATCGAGTGTTTTTGGTGCCTGAGGAAGAAAACGCGTGATGCCGCGGTCAGAAAAAAAGCTGCTCAGGAGCAAAAGAATTTTTTTGACTTAAATGTAAAAGCGGATGGTAGGATGAGTTTCGGGGTGGAATTCCATGCTTAAAAATGTTATTATTTGCTGTTTTTAAAAATCGAGTGTTTTTGGTGCCCGAGGAAGAAAACGCGTGATGCCGTTGTCAGAAAAAAAGCTGCTCTGGAGCAAAAAATTTTTTTTGACTTAAATGTAAAAACCAATACTGGGATGAGTTTCGGGGTGGAATTCCACGCTTAAAAATGTTATTATTTGCTGTTTTTAAAAATCGAGTGTTTTTGGTGCCCGAGGAAGAAAACGCGTGATGCCGCGGTCAGAAAAAAAGCTGCTCTGGAGCAAAAAATTTTTTTTGACTTAAATGTAAAAACCAATACTGGGATGAGTTTCGGGGTGGAATTCCATGCTTAAAAATGTTATTATTTGCTGTTTTTAAAAATCGAGTGTTTTTGGTGCCCGAGGAAGAAAACGCGTGATGCCGCGGTCAGAAAAAAAGCTGCTCAGGAGCAAAAAAATTTTTTTGACTTAAATGTAAAACTGGATGGTAGGATGAGTTTCGGGGTGGAATTCCATGCTTAAAAATGTTATTATTTGCTGTTTTTAAAAATCGAGTGTTTTTGGTGCCCGAGGAAGAAAACGCGTGATGCCGCGGTCAGAAAAAAAGCTGCTCTGGAGCAAAAAATTTTTTTTGACTTAAATGTAAAAACCAATACTGGGATGAGTTTCGGGGTGGAATTCCATGCTTAAAAATGTTATTATTTGCTGTTTTTAAAAATCGAGTGTTTTTGGTGCCCGAGGAAGAAAACGCGTGATGCCGCGGTCAGAAAAAAAGCTGCTCTGGAGCAAAAAATTTTTTTTGACTTAAATGTAAAAACCAATACTGGGATGAGTTTCGGGGTGGAATTCCATGCTTAAAAATGTTATTATTTGCTGTTTTTAAAAATCGAGTGTTTTTGGTGCCCGAGGAAGAAAACGCGTGATGCCGCGGTCAGAAAAAAAGCTGCTCTGGAGCAAAAAAATTTTTTTGACTTAAATGTAAAAGTGGATGGTAGGATGAGTTTCGGGGTGGAATTCCATGCTTAAAAATGTTATTATTTGCTGTTTTTAAAAATCGAGTGTTTTTGGTGCCCGAGGAAGAAAACGCGTGATGCCGCGGTCAGAAAAAAAGCTGCTCTGGAGCAAAAATTTTTTTTTGACTTAAATGTAAAAACCAATACTGGGATGAGTTTCGGGGTGGAATTCCATGCTTAAAAATGTTATTATTTGCTGTTTTTAAAAATCGAGTGTTTTTGGTGCCCGAGGAAGAAAACGCGTGATGCCGCGGTCAGAAAAAAAGCTGCTCTGGAGCAAAAAATTTTTTTTGACTTAAATGTAAAAACCAATACTGGGATGAGTTTCGGGGTGGAATTCCATGCTTAAAAATGTTATTATTTGCTGTTTTTAAAAATCGAGTGTTTTTGGTGCCCGAGGAAGAAAACGCGTGATGCCGCGGTCAGAAAAAAAGCTGCTCAGGAGCAAAAAATTTTTTTTTACTTAAATGTAAAAACCAATACTGGGATGAGTTTCGGGGTGGAATTCCATGCTTAAAAATGTTATTATTTGCTGTTTTTAAAAATCGAGTGTTTTTGGTGCCCGAGGAAGAAAACGCGTGATGCCGCGGTCAGAAAAAAAGCTGCTCTGGAGCAAAAATTTTTTTTTGACTTAAATGTAAAAACCAATACTGGGATGAGTTTCGGGGTGGAATTCCATGCTTAAAAATGTTATTATTTGCTGTTTTTAAAAATCGAGTGTTTTTGGTGCCTGAGGAAGAAAACGCGTGATGCCGCGGTCAGAAAAAAAGCTGCTCAGGAGCAAAAGAATTTTTTTGACTTAAATGTAAAAGCGGATGGTAGGATGAGTTTCGGGGTGGAATTCCATGCTTAAAAATGTTATTATTTGCTGTTTTTAAAAATCGAGTGTTTTTGGTGCCCGAGGAAGAAAACGCGTGATGCCGTTGTCAGAAAAAAAGCTGCTCTGGAGCAAAAAATTTTTTTTGACTTAAATGTAAAAACCAATACTGGGATGAGTTTCGGGGTGGAATTCCACGCTTAAAAATGTTATTATTTGCTGTTTTTAAAAATCGAGTGTTTTTGGTGCCCGAGGAAGAAAACGCGTGATGCCGCGGTCAGAAAAAAAGCTGCTCAGGAGCAAAAAATTTTTTTTGACTTAAATGTTAAAACCAATACTGGGATGAGTTTCGGGGTGGAATTCCATGGTTAAAAATGTTATTATTTGCTGTTTTTAAAAATCGAGTGTTTTTGGTGCCCGAGGAAGAAAACGCGTGATGCCGCGGTCAGAAAAAAAGCTGCTCTGGAGCAAAAATTTTTTTTTGACTTAAATGTAAAAGCGGATGGTAGGATGAGTTTCGGGGTGGAATTCCATGCTTAAAAATGTTATTATTTGCTGTTTTTAAAAATTGAGTGTTTGTGATGCCCGAGGAAGAAAACGCGTGATGCCGTGGTCAGAAAAAAAGCTGCTCTGGAGCAAAAATTTTTTTTTGACTTAAATGTAAAAACCAATACTGGGATGAGTTTCGGGGTGGAATTCCATGCTTAAAAATGTTATTATTTGCTGTTTTTAAAAATCGAGTGTTTTTGGTGCCCGAGGAAGAAAACGCGTGATGCCGCGGTCAGAAAAAAAGCTGCTCTGGAGCAAAAAATTTTTTTTGACTTAAATGTAAAAACCAATACTGGGATGAGTTTCGGGGTGGAATTCCATGCTTAAAAATGTTATTATTTGCTGTTTTAAAAAATCGATTGTTTTTGGTGCCCGAGGAAGAAAACGCGTGATGCCGCGGTCAGAAAAAAAGCTGCTCTGGAGCAAAAATTTTTTTTTGACTTAAATGTAAAAACCAATACTGGGATGAGTTTCGGGGTGGAATTCCATGCTTAAAAATGTTATTATTTGCTGTTTTTAAAAATTGAGTGTTTTTGGTGCCCGAGGAAGAAAACGCGTGATGCCGCGGTCAGAAAAAAAGCTGCTCTGGAGCAAAAAATTTTTTTTGACTTAAATGTAAAAACCAATACTGGGATGAGTTTCGGGTGGAATTCCATGCTTAAAAATGTTATTATTTGCTGTTTTTAAAAATCGAGTGTTTTTGGTGCCCGAGGAAGAAAACGCGTGATGCCGCGGTCAGAAAAAAAGCTGCTCTGGAGCAAAAAATTTTTTTTGACTTAAATGTAAAACTGGATGGTAGGATGAGTTTCGGGGTGGAATTCCATGCTTAAAAATGTTATTATTTGCTGTTTTTAAAAATCGAGTGTTTTTGGTGCCCGAGGAAGAAAACGCGTGATGCCGCGGTCAGAAAAAAAGCTGCTCTGGAGCAAAAATTTTTTTTTGACTTAAATGTAAAAACCAATACTGGGATGAGTTTCGGGGTGGAATTCCATGCTTAAAAATGTTATTATTTGCTGTTTTTAAAAATCGAGTGTTTTTGGTGCCCGAGGAAGAAAACGCGTGATGCCGCGGTCAGAAAAAAAGCTGCTCTGGAGCAAAAAATTTTTTTTGACTTAAATGTAAAAACCAATACTGGGATGAGTTTCGGGGTGGAATTCCATGCTTAAAAATGTTATTATTTGCTGTTTTTAAAAATCGAGTGTTTTTGGTGCCCGAGGAAGAAAACGCGTGATGCCGCGGTCAGAAAAAAAGCTGCTAAGGAGCAAAAAAATTTTTTTGACTTAAATGTAAAAACCAATACTGGGATGAGTTTCGGGGTGGAATTCCATGCTTAAAAATGTTATTATTTGCTGTTTTTAAAAATCGAGTGTTTTTGGTGCCCGAGGAAGAAAACGCGTGATGCCGCGGTCAGAAAAAAAGCTGCTCAGGAGCAAAAAAATTTTTTTGACTTAAATGTTAAAACCAATACTGGGATGAGTTTCGGGGTGGAATTCCATGCTTAAAAATGTTATTATTTGCTGTTTTTAAAAATCGAGTGTTTTTGGTGCCCGAGGAAGAAAACGCGTGATGCCGCGGTCAGAAAAAAAGCTGCTCAGGAGCAAAAAAATTTTTTTGACTTAAATGTTAAAACCAATACTGGGATGAGTTTCGGGGTGGAATTCCATGTTTAAAAATGTTATTATTTGCTGTTTTTAAAAATCGAGTGTTTTTGGTGCCCGAGGAAGAAAACGCGTGATGCCGCGGTCAGAAAAAAAGCTGCTCTGGAGCAAAAAATTTTTTTTGACTTAAATGTAAAAACCAATACTGGGATGAGTTTCGGGGTGGAATTCCATGCTTAAAAATGTTATTATTTGCTGTTTTTAAAAATCGAGTGTTTTTGGTGCCCGAGGAAGAAAACGCGTGATGCCGCGGTCAGAAAAAAAGCTGCTCTGGAGCAAAAAATTTTTTTTGACTTAAATGTAAAAACCAATACTGGGATGAGTTTCGGGGTGGAATTCCATGCTTAAAAATGTTATTATTTGCTGTTTTTAAAAATCGAGTGTTTTTGGTGCCCGAGGAAGAAAACGCGTGATGCCGCGGTCAGAAAAAAAGCTGCTCTGGAGCAAAAAAATTTTTTTGACTTAAATGTAAAAGTGGATGGTAGGATGAGTTTCGGGGTGGAATTCCATGCTTAAAAATGTTATTATTTGCTGTTTTTAAAAATCGAGTGTTTTTGGTGCCCGAGGAAGAAAACGCGTGATGCCGCGGTCAGAAAAAAAGCTGCTCTGGAGCAAAAATTTTTTTTTGACTTAAATGTAAAAACCAATACTGGGATGAGTTTCGGGGTGGAATTCCATGCTTAAAAATGTTATTATTTGCTGTTTTTAAAAATCGAGTGTTTTTGGTGCCCGAGGAAGAAAACGCGTGATGCCGCGGTCAGAAAAAAAGCTGCTCTGGAGCAAAAAAATTTTTTTGACTTAAATGTGAAAACCAATACTGGGATGAGTTTCGGGGTGGAATTCCATGCTTAAAAATGTTATTATTTGCTGTTTTTAAAAATCGAGTGTTTTTGGTGCCCGAGGAAGAAAACGCGTGATGCCGCGGTCAGAAAAAAAGCTGCTCAGGAGCAAAAAATTTTTTTTTACTTAAATGTAAAAACCAATACTGGGATGAGTTTCGGGGTGGAATTCCATGCTTAAAAATGTTATTATTTGCTGTTTTTAAAAATCGAGTGTTTTTGGTGCCCGAGGAAGAAAACGCGTGATGCCGCGGTCAGAAAAAAAGCTGCTCTGGAGCAAAAAAATTTTTTTGACTTAAATGTAAAAGTGGATGGTAGGATGAGTTTCGGGGTGGAATTCCATGCTTAAAAATGTTATTATTTGCTGTTTTTAAAAATCGAGTGTTTTTGGTGCCCGAGGAAGAAAACGCGTGATGCCGCGGTCAGAAAAAAAGCTGCTCAGGAGCAAAAAAATTTTTTTGACTTAAATGTTAAAACCAATACTGGGATGAGTTTCGGGGTGGAATTCCATGCTTAAAAATGTTATTATTTGCTGTTTTTAAAAATCGAGTGTTTTTGGTGCCCGAGGAAGAAAACGCGTGATGCCGCGGTCAGAAAAAAAAGCTGCTCTGGAGCAAAAAATTTTTTTTGACTTAAATGTAAAACTGGATGGTAGGATGAGTTTCGGGGTGGAATTCCATGCTTAAAAATGTTATTATTTGCTGTTTTTAAAAATCGAGTGTTTTTGGTGCCCGAGGAAGAAAACGCGTGATGCCGCGGTCAGAAAAAAAGCTGCTCTGGAGCAAAAATTTTTTTTTGACTTAAATGTAAAAACCAATACTGGGATGAGTTTCGGGGTGGAATTCCATGCTTAAAAATGTTATTATTTGCTGTTTTTAAAAATCGAGTGTTTTTGGTGCCCGAGGAAGAAAACGCGTGATGCCGCGGTCAGAAAAAAAGCTGGTCTGGAGCAAAAAATTTTTTTTGACTTAAATGTAAAAACCAATACTGGGATGAGTTTCGGGGTGGAATTCCATGCTTAAAAATGTTATTATTTGCTGTTTTTAAAAATCGAGTGTTTTTGGTGCCCGAGGAAGAAAACGCGTGATGCCGCGGTCAGAAAAAAAGCTGCTCAGGAGCAAAAAAATTTTTTTGACTTAAATGTTAAAACCAATACTGGGATGAGTTTCGGGGTGGAATTCCATGCTTAAAAATGTTATTATTTGCTGTTTTTAAAAATCGAGTGTTTTTGGTGCCCGAGGAAGAAAACGCGTGATGCCGCGGTCAGAAAAAAAGCTGCTCAGGAGCAAAAAAATTTTTTTGACTTAAATGTTAAAACCAATACTGGGATGAGTTTCGGGGTGGAATTCCATGCTTAAAAATGTTATTATTTGCTGTTTTTAAAAATCGAGTATTTTTGGTGCCCGAGGAAGAAAACGCGTGATGCCGCGGTCAGAAAAAAAGCTGCTCTGGAGCAAAAAATTTTTTTTGACTTAAATGTAAAAACCAATACTGGGATGAGTTTCGGGGTGGAATTCCATGCTTAAAAATGTTATTATTTGCTGTTTTTAAAAATCGAGTGTTTTTGGTGCCCGAGGAAGAAAACGCGTGATGCCGCGGTCAGAAAAAAAGCTGCTCTGGAGCAAAAAATTTTTTTTGACTTAAATGTAAAAACCAATACTGGGATGAGTTTCGGGGTGGAATTCCATGCTTAAAAATGTTATTATTTGCTGTTTTTAAAAATCGAGTGTTTTTGGTGCCCGAGGAAGAAAACGCGTGATGCCGCGGTCAGAAAAAAAGCTGCTCTGGAGCAAAAATTTTTTTTTGACTTAAATGTAAAAACCAATACTGGGATGAGTTTCGGGGTGGAATTCCATGCTTAAAAATGTTATTATTTGCTGTTTTTAAAAATCGAGTGTTTTTGGTGCCCGAGGAAGAAAACGCGTGATGCCGCGGTCAGAAAAAAAGCTGCTCTGGAGCAAAAAATTTTTTTTGACTTAAATGTAAAAACCAATACTGGGATGAGTTTCGGGGTGGAATTCCATGCTTAAAAATGTTATTATTTGCTGTTTTTAAAAATCGAGTGTTTTTGGTGCCCGAGGAAGAAAACGCGTGATGCCGCGGTCAGAAAAAAAGCTGGTCTGGAGCAAAAAATTTTTTTTGACTTAAATGTAAAAACCAATACTGGGATGAGTTTCGGGGTGGAATTCCATGCTTAAAAATGTTATTATTTGCTGTTTTTAAAAATCGAGTGTTTTTGGTGCCCGAGGAAGAAAACGCGTGATGCCGCGGTCATAAAAAAAGCTGCTCAGGAGCAAAAAAATTTTTTTGACTTAAATGTTAAAACCAATACTGGGATGAGTTTCGGGGTGGAATTCCATGCTTAAAAATGTTATTATTTGCTGTTTTTAAAAATCGAGTGTTTTTGGTGCCCGAGGAAGAAAACGCGTGATGCCGCGGTCAGAAAAAAAGCTGCTCAGGAGCAAAAAAATTTTTTTGACTTAAATGTTAAAACCAATACTGGGATGAGTTTCGGGGTGGAATTCCATGCTTAAAAATGTTATTATTTGCTGTTTTTAAAAATCGAGTGTTTTTGGTGCCCGAGGAAGAAAACGCGTGATGCCGCGGTCAGAAAAAAAGCTGCTCTGGAGCAAAAAATTTTTTTTGACTTAAATGTAAAAACCAATACTGGGATGAGTTTCGGGGTGGAATTCCATGCTTAAAAATGTTATTATTTGCTGTTTTTAAAAATCGAGTGTTTTTGGTGCCCGAGGAAGAAAACGCGTGATGCCGCGGTCAGAAAAAAAGCTGCTCTGGAGCAAAAAATTTTTTTTGACTTAAATGTAAAAACCAATACTGGGATGAGTTTCGGGGTGGAATTCCATGCTTAAAAATGTTATTATTTGCTGTTTTTAAAAATCGAGTGTTTTTGGTGCCCGAGGAAGAAAACGCGTGATGCCGCGGTCAGAAAAAAAGCTGCTCTGGAGCAAAAAAATTTTTTTGACTTAAATGTAAAAGTGGATGGTAGGATGAGTTTCGGGGTGGAATTCCATGCTTAAAAATGTTATTATTTGCTGTTTTTAAAAATCGAGTGTTTTTGGTGCCCGAGGAAGAAAACGCGTGATGCCGCGGTCAGAAAAAAAGCTGCTCTGGAGCAAAAATTTTTTTTTGACTTAAATGTAAAAACCAATACTGGGATGAGTTTCGGGGTGGAATTCCATGCTTAAAAATGTTATTATTTGCTGTTTTTAAAAATCGAGTGTTTTTGGTGCCCGAGGAAGAAAACGCGTGATGCCGCGGTCAGAAAAAAAGCTGCTCTGGAGCAAAAAAATTTTTTTGACTTAAATGTAAAAACCAATACTGGGATGAGTTTCGGGGTGGAATTCCATGCTTAAAAATGTTATTATTTGCTGTTTTTAAAAATCGAGTGTTTTTGGTGCCCGAGGAAGAAAACGCGTGATGCCGCGGTCAGAAAAAAAGCTGCTCTGGAGCAAAAAAATTTTTTTGACTTAAATGTAAAAGTGGATGGTAGGATGAGTTTCGGGGTGGAATTCCATGCTTAAAAATGTTATTATTTGCTGTTTTTAAAAATCGAGTGTTTTTGGTGCCCGAGGAAGAAAACGCGTGATGCCGCGGTCAGAAAAAAAGCTGCTCTGGAGCAAAAATTTTTTTTTGACTTAAATGTAAAAACCAATACTGGGATGAGTTTCGGGGTGGAATTCCATGCTTAAAAATGTTATTATTTGCTGTTTTTAAAAATCGAGTGTTTTTGGTGCCCGAGGAAGAAAACGCGTGATGCCGCGGTCAGAAAAAAAGCTGCTCTGGAGCAAAAAAATTTTTTTGACTTAAATGTAAAAATCAATACTGGGATGAGTTTCGGGGTGGAATTCCATGCTTAAAAATGTTATTATTTGCTGTTTTTAAAAATCGAGTGTTTTTTGGTGCCCGAGGAAGAAAACGCGTGATGCCGCGGTCAGAAAAAAAGCTGCTCAGGAGCAAAAAATTTTTTTTTACTTAAATGTAAAAACCAATACTGGGATGAGTTTCGGGGTGGAATTCCATGCTTAAAAATGTTATTATTTGCTGTTTTTAAAAATCGAGTGTTTTTGGTGCCCGAGGAAGAAAACGCGTGATGCCGCGGTCAGAAAAAAAAGCTGCTCTGGAGCAAAAATTTTTTTTTGACTTAAATGTAAAAACCAATACTGGGATGAGTTTCGGGGTGGAATTCCATGCTTAAAAATGTTATTATTTGCTGTTTTTAAAAATCGAGTGTTTTTGGTGCCTGAGGAAGAAAACGCGTGATGCCGCGGTCAGAAAAAAAGCTGCTCAGGAGCAAAAGAATTTTTTTGACTTAAATGTAAAAGCGGATGGTAGGATGAGTTTCGGGGTGGAATTCCATGCTTAAAAATGTTATTATTTGCTGTTTTTAAAAATCGAGTGTTTTTGGTGCCCGAGGAAGAAAACGCGTGATGCCGTTGTCAGAAAAAAAGCTGCTCTGGAGCAAAAAATTTTTTTTTGACTTAAATGTAAAAACCAATACTGGGATGAGTTTCGGGGTGGAATTCCACGCTTAAAAATGTTATTATTTGCTGTTTTTAAAAATCGAGTGTTTTTGGTGCCCGAGGAAGAAAACGCGTGATGCCGCGGTCAGAAAAAAAGCTGCTCAGGAGCAAAAAATTTTTTTTGACTTAAATGTTAAAACCAATACTGGGATGAGTTTCGGGGTGGAATTCCATGGTTAAAAATGTTATTATTTGCTGTTTTTAAAAATCGAGTGTTTTTGGTGCCCGAGGAAGAAAACGCGTGATGCCGCGGTCAGAAAAAAAGCTGCTCTGGAGCAAAAATTTTTTTTTGACTTAAATGTAAAAGCGGATGGTAGGATGAGTTTCGGGGTGGAATTCCATGCTTAAAAATGTTATTATTTGCTGTTTTTAAAAATTGAGTGTTTGTGATGCCCGAGGAAGAAAACGCGTGATGCCGTGGTCAGAAAAAAAGCTGCTCTGGAGCAAAAATTTTTTTTTGACTTAAATGTAAAAACCAATACTGGGATGAGTTTCGGGGTGGAATTCCATGCTTAAAAATGTTATTATTTGCTGTTTTTAAAAATCGAGTGTTTTTGGTGCCCGAGGAAGAAAACGCGTGATGCCGCGGTCAGAAAAAAAGCTGCTCTGGAGCAAAAAATTTTTTTTGACTTAAATGTAAAAACCAATACTGGGATGAGTTTCGGGGTGGAATTCCATGCTTAAAAATGTTATTATTTGCTGTTTTAAAAAATCGAGTGTTTTTGGTGCCCGAGGAAGAAAACGCGTGATGCCGCGGTCAGAAAAAAAGCTGCTCTGGAGCAAAAATTTTTTTTTGACTTAAATGTAAAAACCAATACTGGGATGAGTTTCGGGGTGGAATTCCATGCTTAAAAATGTTATTATTTGCTGTTTTTAAAAATCGAGTGTTTTTGGTGCCCGAGGAAGAAAACGCGTGATGCCGCGGTCAGAAAAAAAGCTGCTCTGGAGCAAAAAATTTTTTTTTGACTTAAATGTAAAAACCAATACTGGGATGAGTTTCGGGTGGAATTCCATGCTTAAAAATGTTATTATTTGCTGTTTTTAAAAATCGAGTGTTTTTGGTGCCCGAGGAAGAAAACGCGTGATGCCGCGGTCAGAAAAAAAGCTGCTCTGGAGCAAAAAAATTTTTTTGACTTAAATGTAAAACTGGATGGTAGGATGAGTTTCGGGGTGGAATTCCATGCTTAAAAATGTTATTATTTGCTGTTTTTAAAAATCGAGTGTTTTTGGTGCCCGAGGAAGAAAACGCGTGATGCCGCGGTGAGAAAAAAAGCTGCTCTGGAGCAAAAATTTTTTTTTGACTTAAATGTAAAAACCAATACTGGGATGAGTTTCGGGGTGGAATTCCATGCTTAAAAATGTTATTATTTGCTGTTTTTAAAAATCGAGTGTTTTTGGTGCCCGAGGAAGAAAACGCGTGATGCCGCGGTCAGAAAAAAAGCTGCTCTGGAGCAAAAAATTTTTTTTGACTTAAATGTAAAAACCAATACTGGGATGAGTTTCGGGGTGGAATTCCATGCTTAAAAATGTTATTATTTGCTGTTTTTAAAAATCGAGTGTTTTTGGTGCCCGAGGAAGAAAACGCGTGATGCCGCGGTCAGAAAAAAAGCTGGTCTGGAGCAAAAAATTTTTTTTGACTTAAATGTAAAAACCAATACTGGGATGAGTTTCGGGGTGGAATTCCATGCTTAAAAATGTTATTATTTGCTGTTTTTAAAAATCGAGTGTTTTTGGTGCCCGAGGAAGAAAACGCGTGATGCCGCGGTCAGAAAAAAAGCTGCTCAGGAGCAAAAAAATTTTTTTGACTTAAATGTTAAAACCAATACTGGGATGAGTTTCGGGGTGGAATTCCATGCTTAAAAATGTTATTATTTGCTGTTTTTAAAAATCGAGTGTTTTTGGTGCCCGAGGAAGAAAACGCGTGATGCCGCGGTCAGAAAAAAAGCTGCTCAGGAGCAAAAAAATTTTTTTGACTTAAATGTTAAAACCAATACTGGGATGAGTTTCGGGGTGGAATTCCATGCTTAAAAATGTTATTATTTGCTGTTTTTAAAAATCGAGTGTTTTTGGTGCCTGAGGAAGAAAACGCGTGATGCCGCGGTCAGAAAAAAAGCTGCTCAGGAGCAAAAGAATTTTTTTGACTTAAATGTAAAAGCGGATGGTAGGATGAGTTTCGGGGTGGAATTCCATGCTTAAAAATGTTATTATTTGCTGTTTTTAAAAATCGAGTGTTTTTGGTGCCCGAGGAAGAAAACGCGTGATGCCGTGGTCAGAAAAAAAGCTGCTCTGGAGCAAAAAATTTTTTTTGACTTAAATGTAAAAACCAATACTGGGATGAGTTTCGGGGTGGAATTCCATGCTTAAAAATGTTATTATTTGCTGTTTTTAAAAATCGAGTGTTTTTGGTGCCCGAGGAAGAAAACGCGTGATGCCGCGGTCAGAAAAAAAGCTGCTCAGGAGCAAAAAATTTTTTTTGACTTAAATGTTAAAACCAATACTGGGATGAGTTTCGGGGTGGAATTCCATGCTTAAAAATGTTATTATTTGCTGTTTTTAAAAATCGAGTGTTTTTGGTGCCCGAGGAAGAAAACGCGTGATGCCGCGGTCAGAAAAAAAGCTGCTCTGGAGCAAAAAATTTTTTTTGACTTAAATGTAAAAACCAATACTGGGATGAGTTTCGGGGTGGAATTCCATGCTTAAAAATGTTATTATTTGCTGTTTTTAAAAATCGAGTGTTTTTGGTGCCCGAGGAAGAAAACGCGTGATGCCGCGGTCAGAAAAAAAGCTGCTCTGGAGCAAAAAATTTTTTTTGACTTAAATGTAAAAACCAATACTGGGATGAGTTTCGGGGTGGAATTCCATGCTTAAAAATGTTATTATTTGCTGTTTTAAAAAATCGAGTGTTTTTGGTGCCCGAGGAAGAAAACGCGTGATGCCGCGGTCAGAAAAAAAGCTGCTCTGGAGCAAAAAATTTTTTTTGACTTAAATGTAAAAACCAATACTGGGATGAGTTTCGGGGTGGAATTCCATGCTTAAAAATGTTATTATTTGCTGTTTTTAAAAATCGAGTGTTTTTGGTGCCCGAGGAAGAAAACGCGTGATGCCGCGGTCAGAAAAAAAGCTGCTCTGGAGCAAAAAATTTTTTTTGACTTAAATGTAAAAACCAATACTGGGATGAGTTTCGGGGTGGAATTCCATGCTTAAAAATGTTATTATTTGCTGTTTTTAAAAATCGAGTGTTTTTGGTGCCCGAGGAAGAAAACGCGTGATGCCGCGGTCAGAAAAAAAGCTGCTCACGAGCAAAAAAATTTTTTTGACTTAAATGTAAAAACCAATACTGGGATGAGTTTCGGGGTGGAATTCCATGCTTAAAAATGTTATTATTTGCTGTTTTTAAAAATCGAGTGTTTTTGGTGCCCGAGGAAGAAAACGCGTGATGCCGCGGTCAGAAAAAAAGCTGCTCTGGAGTAAAAAATTTTTTTTGACTTAAATGTAAAAACCAATACTGGGATGAGTTTCGGGGTGGAATTCCATGCTTAAAAATGTTATTATTTGCTGTTTTTAAAAATCGAGTGTTTTTGGTGCCCGAGGAAGAAAACGCGTGATGCCGCGGTCAGAAAAAAAGCTGCTCTGGAGCAAAAATTTTTTTTTGACTTAAATGTAAAAACCAATACTGGGATGAGTTTCGGGGTGGAATTCCATGCTTAAAAATGTTATTATTTGCTGTTTTAAAAAATCGAGTGTTTTTGGTGCCCGAGGAAGAAAACGCGTGATGCCGCGGTCAGAAAAAAAGCTGCTCTGGAGCAAAAAATTTTTTTTGACTTAAATGTAAAAACCAATACTGGGATGAGTTTCGGGGTGGAATTCCATGCTTAAAAATGTTATTATTTGCTGTTTTTAAAAATCGAGTGTTTTTGGTGCCCGAGGAAGAAAACGCGTGATGCCGCGGTCAGAAAAAAAGCTGCTCTGGAGCAAAAAATTTTTTTTGACTTAAATGTAAAAACCAATAGTGGGATGAGTTTCGGGGTGGAATTCCATGCTTAAAAATGTTATTATTTGCTGTTTTTAAAAATCGAGTGTTTTTGGTGCCCGAGGAAGAAAACGCGTGATGCCGCGGTCAGAAAAAAAGCTGCTCACGAGCAAAAAAATTTTTTTGACTTAAATGTAAAAACCAATACTGGGATGAGTTTCGGGGTGGAATTCCATGCTTAAAAATGTTATTATTTGCTGTTTTTAAAAATCGAGTGTTTTTGGTGCCCGAGGAAGAAAACGCGTGATGCCGCGGTCAGAAAAAAAGCTGCTCTGGAGCAAAAAATTTTTTTTGACTTAAATGTAAAAACCAATACTGGGATGAGTTTCGGGGTGGAATTCCATGCTTAAAAATGTTATTATTTGCTGTTTTTAAAAATCGAGTGTTTTTGGTGCCCGAGGAAGAAAACGCGTGATGCCGCGGTCAGAAAAAAAGCTGCTCTGGAGCAAAAATTTTTTTTTGACTTAAATGTAAAAAACCAATACTGGGATGAGTTTCGGGGTGGAATTCCATGCTTAAAAATGTTATTATTTGCTGTTTTTAAAAATCGAGTGTTTTTGGTGCCTGAGGAAGAAAACGCGTGATGCCGCGGTCAGAAAAAAAGCTGCTCAGGAGCAAAAGAATTTTTTTGACTTAAATGTAAAAGCGGATGGTAGGATGAGTTTCGGGGTGGAATTCCATGCTTAAAAATGTTATTATTTGCTGTTTTTAAAAATCGAGTGTTTTTGGTGCCCGAGGAAGAAAACGCGTGATGCCGTTGTCAGAAAAAAAGCTGCTCTGGAGCAAAAAATTTTTTTTGACTTAAATGTAAAAACCAATACTGGGATGAGTTTCGGGGTGGAATTCCACGCTTAAAAATGTTATTATTTGCTGTTTTTAAAAATCGAGTGTTTTTGGTGCCCGAGGAAGAAAACGCGTGATGCCGCGGTCAGAAAAAAAGCTGCTCAGGAGCAAAAAATTTTTTTTGACTTAAATGTTAAAACCAATACTGGGATGAGTTTCGGGGTGGAATTCCATGGTTAAAAATGTTATTATTTGCTGTTTTTAAAAATCGAGTGTTTTTGGTGCCCGAGGAAGAAAACGCGTGATGCCGCGGTCAGAAAAAAAGCTGCTCTGGAGCAAAAATTTTTTTTTGACTTAAATGTAAAAGCGGATGGTAGGATGAGTTTCGGGGTGGAATTCCATGCTTAAAAATGTTATTATTTGCTGTTTTTAAAAATTGAGTGTTTGTGATGCCCGAGGAAGAAAACGCGTGATGCCGTGGTCAGAAAAAAAGCTGCTCTGGAGCAAAAATTTTTTTTTGACTTAAATGTAAAAACCAATACTGGGATGAGTTTCGGGGTGGAATTCCATGCTTAAAAATGTTATTATTTGCTGTTTTTAAAAATCGAGTGTTTTTGGTGCCCGAGGAAGAAAACGCGTGATGCCGCGGTCAGAAAAAAAGCTGCTCTGGAGCAAAAAATTTTTTTTGACTTAAATGTAAAAACCAATACTGGGATGAGTTTCGGGGTGGAATTCCATGCTTAAAAATGTTATTATTTGCTGTTTTAAAAAATCGAGTGTTTTTGGTGCCCGAGGAAGAAAACGCGTGATGCCGCGGTCAGAAAAAAAGCTGCTCTGGAGCAAAAATTTTTTTTTGACTTAAATGTAAAAACCAATACTGGGATGAGTTTCGGGGTGGAATTCCATGCTTAAAAATGTTATTATTTGCTGTTTTTAAAAATCGAGTGTTTTTGGTGCCCGAGGAAGAAAACGCGTGATGCCGCGGTCAGAAAAAAAGCTGCTCTGGAGCAAAAAATTTTTTTTGACTTAAATGTAAAAACCAATACTGGGATGAGTTTCGGGTGGAATTCCATGCTTAAAAATGTTATTATTTGCTGTTTTTAAAATTCGAGTGTTTTTGGTGCCCGAGGAAGAAAACGCGTGATGCCGCGGTCAGAAAAAAAGCTGCTCTGGAGCAAAAAAATTTTTTTGACTTAAATGTAAAACTGGATGGTAGGATGAGTTTCGGGGTGGAATTCCATGCTTAAAAATGTTATTATTTGCTGTTTTTAAAAATCGAGTGTTTTTGGTGCCCGAGGAAGAAAACGCGTGATGCCGCGGTCAGAAAAAAAGCTGCTCTGGAGCAAAAATTTTTTTTTGACTTAAATGTAAAAACCAATACTGGGATGAGTTTCGGGGTGGAATTCCATGCTTAAAAATGTTATTATTTGCTGTTTTTAAAAATCGAGTGTTTTTGGTGCCCGAGGAAGAGAACGCGTGATGCCGCGGTCAGAAAAAAAGCTGCTCTGGAGCAAAAAATTTTTTTTGACTTAAATGTAAAAACCAATACTGGGATGAGTTTCGGGGTGGAATTCCATGCTTAAAAATGTTATTATTTGCTGTTTTTAAAAATCGAGTGTTTTTGGTGCCCGAGGAAGAAAACGCGTGATGCCGCGGTCAGAAAAAAAGCTGGTCTGGAGCAAAAAATTTTTTTTGACTTAAATGTAAAAACCAATACTGGGATGAGTTTCGGGGTGGAATTCCATGCTTAAAAATGTTATTATTTGCTGTTTTTAAAAATCGAGTGTTTTTGGTGCCCGAGGAAGAAAACGCGTGATGCCGCGGTCAGAAAAAAAGCTGCTCAGGAGCAAAAAAATTTTTTTGACTTAAATGTTAAAACCAATACTGGGATGAGTTTCGGGGTGGAATTCCATGCTTAAAAATGTTATTATTTGCTGTTTTTAAAAATCGAGTGTTTTTGGTGCCCGAGGAAGAAAACGCGTGATGCCGCGGTCAGAAAAAAAGCTGCTCAGGAGCAAAAAAATTTTTTTGACTTAAATGTTAAAACCAATACTGGGATGAGTTTCGGGGTGGAATTCCATGCTTAAAAATGTTATTATTTGCTGTTTTTAAAAATCGAGTGTTTTTGGTGCCTGAGGAAGAAAACGCGTGATGCCGCGGTCAGAAAAAAAGCTGCTCAGGAGCAAAAGAATTTTTTTGACTTAAATGTAAAAGCGGATGGTAGGATGAGTTTCGGGGTGGAATTCCATGCTTAAAAATGTTATTATTTGCTGTTTTTAAAATCGAGTGTTTTTGGTGCCCGAGGAAGAAAACGCGTGATGCCGTGGTCAGAAAAAAAGCTGCTCTGGAGCAAAAAATTTTTTTTGACTTAAATGTAAAAACCAATACTGGGATGAGTTTCGGGGTGGAATTCCATGCTTAAAAATGTTATTATTTGCTGTTTTTAAAAATCGAGTGTTTTTGGTGCCCGAGGAAGAAAACGCGTGATGCCGCGGTCAGAAAAAAAGCTGCTCAGGAGCAAAAAATTTTTTTTGACTTAAATGTTAAAACCAATACTGGGATGAGTTTCGGGGTGGAATTCCATGCTTAAAAATGTTATTATTTGCTGTTTTTAAAAATCGAGTGTTTTTGGTGCCCGAGGAAGAAAACGCGTGATGCCGCGGTCAGAAAAAAAGCTGCTCTGGAGCAAAAATTTTTTTTTGACTTAAATGTAAAAACCAATACTGGGATGAGTTTCGGGGTGGAATTCCATGCTTAAAAATGTTATTATTTGCTGTTTTTAAAAA
This sequence comes from Pituophis catenifer annectens, assembly GCF_029215685.1. Classification (NCBI taxonomy): domain Eukaryota; kingdom Metazoa; phylum Chordata; class Lepidosauria; order Squamata; family Colubridae; genus Pituophis; species Pituophis catenifer. The sequence continues at coordinate 64,068 of NW_027256999.1, read as the reverse complement.
TCGAGTGTTTTTGGTGCCCGAGGAAGAAAACGCGTGATGCCGCGGTCAGAAAAAAAGCTGCTCTGGAGCAAAAAATTTTTTTTGACTTAAATGTAAAAACCAATACTGGGATGAGTTTCGGGGTGGAATTCCATGCTTAAAAATGTTATTATTTGCTGTTTTAAAAAATCGAGTGTTTTTGGTGCCCGAGGAAGAAAACGCGTGATGCCGCGGTCAGAAAAAAAGCTGCTCTGGAGCAAAAAATTTTTTTTGACTTAAATGTAAAAACCAATACTGGGATGAGTTTCGGGGTGGAATTCCATGCTTAAAAATGTTATTATTTGCTGTTTTTAAAAATCGAGTGTTTTTGGTGCCCGAGGAAGAAAACGCGTGATGCCGCGGTCAGAAAAAAAGCTGCTCTGGAGCAAAAAATTTTTTTTGACTTAAATGTAAAAACCAATACTGGGATGAGTTTCGGGGTGGAATTCCATGCTTAAAAATGTTATTATTTGCTGTTTTTAAAAATCGAGTGTTTTTGGTGCCCGAGGAAGAAAACGCGTGATGCCGCGGTCAGAAAAAAAGCTGCTCACGAGCAAAAAATTTTTTTTGACTTAAATGTAAAAACCAATACTGGGATGAGTTTCGGGGTGGAATTCCATGCTTAAAAATGTTATTATTTGCTGTTTTTAAAAATCGAGTGTTTTTGGTGCCCGAGGAAGAAAACGCGTGATGCCGCGGTCAGAAAAAAAGCTGCTCAGGAGCAAAAAATTTTTTTTGACTTAAATGTAAAACTGGATGGTAGGATGAGTTTCGGGGTGGAATTCCATGCTTAAAAATGTTATTATTTGCTGTTTTTAAAAATCGAGTGTTTTTGGTGCCCGAGGAAGAAAACGCGTGATGCCGCGGTCAGAAAAAAAGCTGCTCTGGAGCAAAAAAATTTTTTTGACTTAAATGTAAAAACCAATACTGGGATGAGTTTCGGGGTGGAATTCCATGCTTAAAAATGTTATTATTTGCTGTTTTTAAAAATTGAGTGTTTTTGGTGCCCGAGGAAGAAAACGCGTGATGCCGCGGTCAGAAAAAAAGCTGCTCTGGAGCAAAAAATTTTTTTTGACTTAAATGTAAAAACCAATACTGGGATGAGTTTCGGGGTGGAATTCCATGCTTAAAAATGTTATTATTTGCTGTTTTTAAAAATCGAGTGTTTTTGGTGCCTGCGGAAGAAAACGCGTGATGCCGCGGTCAGAAAAAAAGCTGCTCAGGAGCAAAAAATGTTTTTTGACTTAAATGTAAAAGCGGATGGTAGGATGAGTTTCGGGGGGAATTCCATGCTTAAAAATGTTATTATTTGCTGTTTTTAAAAATCGAGTGTTTTTGGTGACTGAGGAAGAAAACGCGTGATGCCGCGGTCAGAAAAAAAGCTGCTCAGGAGCAAAAGAATTTTTTTGACTTAAATGTAAAAGCGGATGGTAGGATGAGTTTCGGGGTGGAATTCCATGCTTAAAAATGTTATTATTTGCTGTTTTTAAAAATCGAGTGTTTTTGGTGCCCGAGGAAGAAAACGCGTGATGCCGTGGTCAGAAAAAAAGCTGCTCTGGAGCAAAAATTTTTTTTTGACTTAAATGTAAAAACCAATACTGGGATGAGTTTCGGGGTGGAATTCCATGCTTAAAAATGTTATTATTTGCTGTTTTTAAAAATCGAGTGTTTTTGGTGCCCGAGGAAGAAAACGCGTGATGCCGCGGTCAGAAAAAAAGCTGCTCTGGAGCAAAAATTTTTTTTTGACTTAAATGTAACAACCAATACTGGGATGAGTTTCGGGGTGGAATTCCATGCTTAAAAATGTTATTATTTGCTGTTTTTAAAAATCGAGTGTTTTTGGTGCCCGAGGAAGAAAACGCGTGATGCCGCGGTCAGAAAAAAAGCTGCTCTGGAGCAAAAAATTTTTTTTGACTTAAATGTAAAAACCAATACTGGGATGAGTTTCGGGGTGGAATTCCATGCTTAAAAATGTTATTATTTGCTGTTTTAAAAAATCGAGTGTTTTTGGTGCCCGAGGAAGAAAACGCGTGATGCCGCGGTCAGAAAAAAAGCTGCTCTGGAGCAAAAATTTTTTTTTGACTTAAATGTAAAAACCAATACTGGGATGAGTTTCGGGGTGGAATTCCATGCTTAAAAATGTTATTATTTGCTGTTTTTAAAAATCGAGTGTTTTTGGTGCCCGAGGAAGAAAACGCGTGATGCCGCGGTCAGAAAAAAAGCTGCTCTGAGGCAAAAAATTTTTTTTGACTTAAATGTAAAAACCAATACTGGGATGAGTTTCGGGGTGGAATTCCATGCTTAAAAATGTTATTATTTGCTGTTTTTAAAAATCGAGTGTTTTTGGTGCCCGAGGAAGAAAACGCGTGATGCCGCGGTCAGAAAAAAAGCTGCTCACGAGCAAAAAAATTTTTTTGACTTAAATGTAAAAACCAATACTGGGATGAGTTTCGGGGTGGAATTCCATGCTTAAAAATGTTATTATTTGCTGTTTTTAAAAATCGAGTGTTTTTGGTGCCCGAGGAAGAAAACGCGTGATGCCGCGGTCAGAAAAAAAGCTGCTCAGGAGCAAAAAATTTTTTTTGACTTAAATGTAAAACTGGATGGTAGGATGAGTTTCGGGGTGGAATTCCATGCTTAAAAATGTTATTATTTGCTGTTTTTAAAAATCGAGTGTTTTTGGTGCCCGAGGAAGAAAACGCGTGATGCCGCGGTCAGAAAAAAAGCTGCTCTGGAGCAAAAAAATTTTTTTGACTTAAATGTAAAAACCAATACTGGGATGAGTTTCGGGGTGGAATTCCATGCTTAAAAATGTTATTATTTGCTGTTTTTAAAAATTGAGTGTTTTTGGTGCCCGAGGAAGAAAACGCGTGATGCCGCGGTCAGAAAAAAAGCTGCTCTGGAGCAAAAAATTTTTTTTGACTTAAATGTAAAAACCAATACTGGGATGAGTTTCGGGGTGGAATTCCATGCTTAAAAATGTTATTATTTGCTGTTTTTAAAAATCGAGTGTTTTTGGTGCCTGAGGAAGAAAACGCGTGATGCCGCGGTCAGAAAAAAAGCTGCTCAGGAGCAAAAAATGTTTTTTGACTTAAATGTAAAAGCGGATGGTAGGATAAGTTTCGGGGTGGAATTCCATGCTTAAAAATGTTATTATTTGCTGTTTTTAAAAATCGAGTGTTTTTGGTGCCTGAGGAAGAAAACGCGTGATGCCGCGGTCAGAAAAAAAGCTGCTCAGGAGCAAAAGAATTTTTTTGACTTAAATGTAAAAGCGGATGGTAGGATGAGTTTCGGGGTGGAATTCCATGCTTAAAAATGTTATTATTTGCTGTTTTTAAAAATCGAGTGTTTTTGGTGCCCGAGGAAGAAAACGCGTGATGCCGTGGTCAGAAAAAAAGCTGCTCTGGAGCAAAAAATTTTTTTTGACTTAAATGTAAAAACCAATACTGGGATGAGTTTCGGGGTGGAATTCCATGCTTAAAAATGTTATTATTTGCTGTTTTTAAAAATCGAGTGTTTTTGGTGCCCGAGGAAGAAAACGCGTGATGCCGCGGTCAGAAAAAAAGCTGCTCAGGAGCAAAAAATTTTTTTTGACTTAAATGTTAAAACCAATACTGGGATGAGTTTCGGGGTGGAATTCCATGCTTAAAAATGTTATTATTTGCTGTTTTTAAAAATCGAGTGTTTTTGGTGCCCGAGGAAGAAAACGCGTGATGCCGCGGTCAGAAAAAAAGCTGCTCTGGAGCAAAAATTTTTTTTTGACTTAAATGTAACAACCAATACTGGGATGAGTTTCGGGGTGGAATTCCATGCTTAAAAATGTTATTATTTGCTGTTTTTAAAAATCGAGTGTTTTTGGTGCCCGAGGAAGAAAACGCGTGATGCCGCGGTCAGAAAAAAAGCTGCTCTGGAGCAAAAAATTTTTTTTGACTTAAATGTAAAAACCAATACTGGGATGAGTTTCGGGGTGGAATTCCATGCTTAAAAATGTTATTATTTGCTGTTTTAAAAAATCGAGTGTTTTTGGTGCCCGAGGAAGAAAACGCGTGATGCCGCGGTCAGAAAAAAAGCTGCTCTGGAGCAAAAATTTTTTTTTGACTTAAATGTAAAAACCAATACTGGGATGAGTTTCGGGGTGGAATTCCATGCTTAAAAATGTTATTATTTGCTGTTTTTAAAAATCGAGTGTTTTTGGTGCCCGAGGAAGAAAACGCGTGATGCCGTGGTCAGAAAAAAAGCTGCCCTGGAGCAAAAAATTTTTTTTGACTTAAATGTAAAAACCAATACTGGGATGAGTTTCGGGGTGGAATTCCATGCTTAAAAATGTTATTATTTGCTGTTTTTAAAAATCGAGTGTTTTTGGTGCCCGAGGAAGAAAACGCGTGATGCCGCGGTCAGAAAAAAAGCTGCTCTGGAGCAAAAATTTTTTTTTTGACTTAAATGTAAAAACCAATACTGGGATGAGTTTCGGGGTGGAATTCCATGCTTAAAAATGTTATTATTTGCTGTTTTTAAAAATCGAGTGTTTTTGGTGCCCGAGGAAGAAAACGCGTGATGCCGCGGTCAGAAAAAAAGCTGCTCTGGAGCAAAAAAATTTTTTTGACTTAAATGTAAAAACCAATACTGGGATGAGTTTCGGGGTGGAATTCCATGCTTAAAAATGTTATTATTTGCTGTTTTTAAAAATCGAGTGTTTTTGGTGCCCGAGGAAGAAAACGCGTGATGCCGCGGTCAGAAAAAAAGCTGCTCTGGAGCAAAAAATTTTTTTTGACTTAAATGTAAAAACCAATACTGGGATGAGTTTCGGGGTGGAATTCCATGCTTAAAAATGTTATTATTTGCTGTTTTTAAAAATCGAGTGTTTTTGGTGCCCGAGGAAGAAAACGCGTGATGCCGCGGTCAGAAAAAAAGCTGCTCAGGAGCAAAAAAATTTTTTTGACTTAAATGTTAAAACCAATACTGGGATGAGTTTCGGGGTGGAATTCCATGCTTAAAAATGTTATTATTTGCTGTTTTTAAAAATCGAGTGTTTTTGGTGCCTGAGGAAGAAAACGCGTGATGCCGCGGTCAGAAAAAAAGCTGCTCAGGAGCAAAAAAAATTTTTTTGACTTAAATGTAAAAGCGGATGGTAGGATGAGTTTCGGGGTGGAATTCCATGCTTAAAAATGTTATTATTTGCTGTTTTTAAAAATCGAGTGTTTTTGGTGCCCGAGGAAGAAAACGCGTGATGCCATGGTCAGAAAAAAAGCTCCTCTGGAGCAAAAATTTTTTTTTGACTTAAATGTAAAAACCAATACTGGGATGAGTTTCGGGGTGGAATTCCATGCTTAAAAATGTTATTATTTGCTGTTTTTAAAAATCGAGTGTTTTTGGTGCCCGAGGAAGAAAACGCGTGATGCCGCTGTCAGAAAAAAAGCTGCTCTGGAGCAAAAATTTTTTTTTGACTTAAATGTAAAAACCAATACTGGGATGAGTTTCGGGGTGGAATTCCATGCTTAAAAATGTTATTATTTGCTGTTTTTAAAAATCGAGTGTTTTTGGTGCCCGAGGAAGAAAACGCGTGATGCCGTGGTCAGAAAAAAAGCTGCTCTGGAGCAAAAATTTTTTTTTGACTTAAATGTAAAAACCAATACTGGGATGAGTTTCGGGGTGGAATTCCATGCTTAAAAATGTTATTATTTGCTGTTTTTAAAAATCGAGTGTTTTTGGTGCCCGAGGAAGAAAACGCGTGATGCCGCGGTCAGAAAAAAAGCTGCTCTGGAGCAAAAATTTTTTTTTGACTTAAATGTAAAAACCAATACTGGGATGAGTTTCGGGGTGGAATTCCATGCTTAAAAATGTTATTATTTGCTGTTTTTAAAAATCGAGTGTTTTTGGTGCCCGAGGAAGAAAACGCGTGATGCCGCGGTCAGAAAAAAAGCTGCTCTGGAGCAAAAAAATTTTTTTGACTTAAATGTAAAAACCAATACTGGGATGAGTTTCGGGGTGGAATTCCATGCTTAAAAATGTTATTATTTGCTGTTTTTAAAAATCGAGTGTTTTTGGTGCCCGAGGAAGAAAACGCGTGATGCCGCGGTCAGAAAAAAAGCTGCTCTGGAGCAAAAAATTTTTTTTGACTTAAATGTAAAAACCAATACTGGGATGAGTTTCGGGGTGGAATTCCATGCTTAAAAATGTTATTATTTGCTGTTTTTAAAAATCGAGTGTTTTTGGTGCCCGAGGAAGAAAACGCGTGATGCCGCGGTCAGAAAAAAAGCTGCTCTGGAGCAAAAAATTTTTTTTGACTTAAATGTAAAAACCAATACTGGGATGAGTTTCGGGGTGTTATTCCATGCTTAAAAATGTTATTATTTGCTGTTTTTAAAAATCGAGTGTTTTTGGTGCCCGAGGAAGAAAACGCGTGATGCCGCGGTCAGAAAAAAAGCTGCTCAGGAGCAAAAAATTTTTTTTGACTTAAATATAAAAACCAATACTGGGATGAGTTTCGGGGTGGAATTCCATGCTTAAAAATGTTATTATTTGCTGTTTTTAAAAATCGAGTGTTTTTGGTGCCCGAGGAAGAAAACGCGTGATGCCGCGGTCAGAAAAAAAGCTGCTCAGGAGCAAAAAAAATTTTTTTGACTTAAATGTAAAAGCGGATGGTAGGATGAGTTTCGGGGTGGAATTCCATGCTTAAAAATGTTATTATTTGCTGTTTTTAAAAATCGAGTGTTTTTGGTGCCCGAGGAAGAAAACGCGTGATGCCATGGTCAGAAAAAAAGCTCCTCTGGAGCAAAAATTTTTTTTTGACTTAAATGTAAAAACCAATACTGGGATGAGTTTCGGGGTGGAATTCCATGCTTAAAAATGTTATTATTTGCTGTTTTTAAAAATCGAGTGTTTTTGGTGCCCGAGGAAGAAAACGCGTGATGCCGCTGTCAGAAAAAAAGCTGCTCTGGAGCAAAAATTTTTTTTTGACTTAAATGTAAAAACCAATACTGGGATGAGTTTCGGGGTGGAATTCCATGCTTAAAAATGTTATTATTTGCTGTTTTTAAAAATCGAGTGTTTTTGGTGCCCGAGGAAGAAAACGCGTGATGCCGCGGTCAGAAAAAAAGCTGCTCTGGAGCAAAAATTTTTTTTTTGACTTAAATGTAAAAACCAATACTGGGATGAGTTTCGGGGTGGAATTCCATGCTTAAAAATGTTATTATTTGCTGTTTTTAAAAATCGAATGTTTTTGGTGCCCAAGGAAGAAAACGCGTGATGCCGCGGTCAGAAAAAAAGCTGCTCAGGAGCAAAAAAATTTTTTTGACTTAAATGTAAAAACCAATACTGGGATGAGTTTCGGGGTGTTATTCCATGCTTAAAAATGTTATTATTTGCTGTTTTTAAAAATCGAGTGTTTTTGGTGCCCGAGGAAGAAAACGCGTGATGCCGCGGTCAGAAAAAAAGCTGCTCAGGAGCAAAAAATTTTTTTTGACTTAAATATAAAAACCAATACTGGGATGAGTTTCGGGGTGGAATTCCATGCTTAAAAATGTTATTATTTGCTGTTTTTAAAAATCGAGTGTTTTTGGTGCCCGAGGAAGAAAACGCGTGATGCCGCGGTCAGAAAAAAAGCTGCTCAGGAGCAAAAAAATTTTTTTGACTTAAATGTAAAAACCAATACTGGGATGAGTTTCGGGGTGGAATTCCATGCTTAAAAATGTTATTATTTGCTGTTTTTAAAAATCGAGTGTTTTTGGTGCCCGAGGAAGAAAACGCGTGATGCCACGGTCAGAAAAAAAGCTGCTCAGGAGCAAAAAAATTTTTTTGACTTAAATGTAAAAACCAATACTGGGATGAGTTTCGGGGTGGAATTCCATGCTTAAAAATGTTATTATTTGCTGCTTTTAAAAATCGAGTGTTTTTGGTGCCCGAGGAAGAAAACGCGTGATGCCGCGGTCAGAAAAAAAGCTGCTCAGGAGCAAAAAAATTTTTTTGACTTAAATGTAAAAGTGGATGGTAGGATGAGTTTCGGGGTGGAATTCCATGCTTAAAAATGTTATTATTTGCTGTTTTTAAAAATTGAGTGTTTTTGGTGCCCGAGGAAGAAAACGCGTGATGCCGCGGTCAGAAAAAAAGCTGCTCAGGAGCAAAAAAATTTTTTTGACTTAAATGTAAAAACCAATACTGGGATGAATTTCGGGGTGGAATTCCATGCTTAAAAATGTTATTATTTGCTGTTTTTAAAAATCGAGTGTTTTTGGTGCCCGAGGAAGAAAACGCGTGATGCCGCGGTCAGAAAAAAAGCTGCTCAGGAGCAAAAAAATTTTTTTGACTTAAATGTTAAAACCAATACTGGGATGAGTTTCGGGGTGGAATTCCATGCTTAAAAATGTTATTATTTGCTGTTTTTAAAAATCGAGTGTTTTTGGTCCCTCAGGAAGAAAACGCGTGATGCCGCGGTCAGAAAAAAAGCTGCTGAGGAGCAAAAAAATTTTTTTGACTTAAATGTAAAAACCAATACTGGGATGAGTTTCGGGGTGGAATTCCATGCTTAAAAATGTTATTATTTGCTGTTTTTAAAAATCGAGTGTTTTTGGTGCCCGAGGAAGAAAACGCGTGATGCCGCGGTCAGAAAAAAAGCTGCTCAGGAGCAAAAATTTTTTTTTGACTTAAATAAAAAAACCAATACTGGGATGAGTTTCGGGGTGGAATTCCATGCTTAAAAATGTTATTATTTGCTGTTTTTAAAAATCGAGTGTTTTTGGTGCCCGAGGAAGAAAACGCGTGATGCCGCGGTCAGAAAAAAAGCTGCTCAGGAGCAAAAAAAATTTTTTGACTTAAATGTAACAACCAATACTGGGATGAGTTTCGGGGTGGAATTCCATGCTTAAAAATGTTATTATTTGCTGTTTTTAAAAATCGAGTGTTTTTGGTGCCCGAGGAAGAAAACGCGTGATGCCACGGTCAGAAAAAAAGCTGCTCAGGAGCAAAAAATTTTTTTTGACTTAAATGTTAAAACCAATACTGGGATGAGTTTCGGGGTGGAATTCCATGCTTAAAAATGTTATTATTTGCTGTTTTTAAAAATCGAGTGTTTTTGGTCCCTCAGGAAGAAAACGCGTGATGCCGCGGTCAGAAAAAAAGCTGCTCAGGAGCAAAAAAATTTTTTTGACTTAAATGTAAAAACCAATACTGGGATGAGTTTCGGGGTGGAATTCCATGCTTAAAAATGTTATTATTTGCTGTTTTTAAAAATCGAGTGTTTTTGGTGCCCGAGGAAGAAAACGCGTGATGCCGCGGTCAGAAAAAAAGCTGCTCAGGAGCAAAAAATTTTTTTTGACTTAAATATAAAAACCAATACTGGGATGAGTTTCGGGGTGGAATTCCATGCTTAAAAATGTTATTATTTGCTGTTTTTAAAAATCGAGTGGTTTTGGTGCCCGAGGAAGAAAACGCGTGATGCCGCGGTCAGAAAAAAGCTGCTCAGGAGCAAAAAAATTTTTTTGACTTAAATGTAAAAACCAATACTGGGATGAGTTTCGGGGTGGAATTCCATGCTTAAAAATGTTATTATTTGCTGTTTTTAAAAATCGAGTGTTTTTGGTGCCTGAGGAAGAAAACGCGTGATGCCGCGGTCAGAAAAAAAGCTGCTCAGGAGCAAAAAAATTTTTTTGACTTAAATGTAAAAACCAATACTGGGATGAGTTTCGGGGTGGAATTCCATGCTTAAAAATGTTATTATTTGCTGCTTTTAAAAATCGAGTGTTTTTGGTGCCCGAGGAAGAAAACGCGTGATGCCGCGGTCAGAAAAAAAGCTGCTCAGGAGCAAAAAATTTTTTTTGACTTAAATGTAAAAGTGGATGGTAGGATGAGTTTCGGGGTGGAATTCCATGCTTAAAAATGTTATTATTTGCTGTTTTTAAAAATTGAGTGTTTTTGGTGCCCGAGGAAGAAAACGCGTGATGCCGCGGTCAGAAAAAAAGCTGCTCAGGAGCAAAAAATTTTTTTTGACTTAAATGTAAAAACCAATACTGGGATGAGTTTCGGGGTGGAATTCCATGCTTAAAAATGTTATTATTTGCTGTTTTTAAAAATCGAGTGTTTTTGGTGCCCGAGGAAGAAAACGCGTGATGCCGCGGTCAGAAAAAAAGCTGCTCAGGAGCAAAAAATTTTTTTTGACTTAAATATAAAAACCAATACTGGGATGAGTTTCGGGGTGGAATTCCATGCTTAAAAATGTTATTATTTGCTGTTTTTAAAAATCGAGTGTTTTTGGTGCCCGAGGAAGAAAACGCGTGATGCCGCGGTCAGAAAAAAAGCTGCTCAGGAGCAAAAAAAATTTTTTGAGTTAAATGTAAAAACCAATACTGGGATGAGTTTCGGGGTGGAATTCCATGCTTAAAAATGTTATTATTTGCTGTTTTTAAAAATCGAGTGTTTTTGGTGCCCGAGGAAGAAAACGCGTGATGCCGCGGTCAGAAAAAAAGCTGCTCAGGAGCAAAAAATTTTTTTTGACTTAAATGTAAAAACCAATACTGGGATGAGTTTCGGGGTGGAATTCCATGCTTAAAAATGTTATTATTTGCTGCTTTTAAAAATCGAGTGTTTTTGGTGCCCGAGGAAGAAAACGCGTGATGCCGCGGTCAGAAAAAAAGCTGCTCAGGAGCAAAAAATTTTTTTTGACTTAAATGTAAAAGTGGATGGTAGGATGAGTTTCGGGGTGGAATTCCATGCTTAAAAATGTTATTATTTGCTGTTTTTAAAAATCGAGTGTTTTTGGTGCCCGAGGAAGAAAACGCGTGATGCCGCGGTCAGAAAAAAGGCTGCTCTGGAGCAAAAAAATTTTTTTGACTTAAATGTAAAAACCAATACTGGGATGAGTTTCGGGGTGGAATTCCATGCTTAAAAATGTTATTATTTGCTGTTTTTAAAAATCGAGTGTTTTTGGTGCCCGAGGAAGAAAACGCGTGATGCCGCGGTCAGAAAAAAAGCTGCTCTGGAGCAAAAAATTTTTTTTGACTTAAATGTAAAAACCAATACTGGGATGAGTTTCGGGGTGGAATTCCATGCTTAAAAATGTTATTATTTGCTGTTTTTAAAAATCGAGTGTTTTTGGTTCCCAAGGAAGAAAACGCGTGATGCCGCGGTCAGAAAAAAAGCTGCTCTGGAGCAAAAAAATTTTTTTGACTTAAATGTAAAAACCAATACTGGGATGAGTTTCGGGGTGGAATTCCATGCTTAAAAATGTTATTATTTGCTGTTTTTAAAAATCGAGTGTTTTTGGTGCCCGAGGAAGAAAACGCGTGATGCCGCGGTCAGAAAAAAAGCTGCTCAGGAGCAAAAAAATTTTTTTGACTTAAATGTAAAAACCATACTGGGATGAGTTTCGGGGTGGAATTCCATGCTTAAAAATGTTATTATTTGCTGCTTTTAAAAATTGAGTGTTTTTGGTGCCCGAGGAAGAAAACGCGTGATGCCGCGGTCAGAAAAAAAGCTGCTCAGGAGCAAAAAATTTTTTTTGACTTAAATGTAAAAAACCAATACTGGGATGAGTTTCGGGGTGGAATTCCATGCTTAAAAATGTTATTATTTGCTGTTTTTAAAAATCGAGTGTTTTTGGTGCCCGAGGAAGAAAACGCGTGATGCCGCGGTCAGAAAAAAAGCTGCTCAGGAGCAAAAAATTTTTTTTGACTTAAATATAAAAACCAATACTGGGATGAGTTTCGGGGTGGAATTCCATGCTTAAAAATGTTATTATTTGCTGTTTTTAAAAATCGAGTGTTTTTGGTGCCCGAGGAAGAAAACGCGTGATGCCGCGGTCAGAAAAAAAGCTGCTCAGGAGCAAAAAAAATTTTTTGAGTTAAATGTAAAAACCAATACTGGGATGAGTTTCGGGGTGGAATTCCATGCTTAAAAATGTTATTATTTGCTGTTTTTAAAAATCGAGTGTTTTTGGTGCCCGAGGAAGAAAACGCGTGATGCCGGGGTCAGAAAAAAAGCTGCTCAGGAGCAAAAAATTTTTTTTGACTTAAATGTAAAAGCGGATGCTAGGATGAGTTTCGGGGTGGAATTCCATGCTTAAAAATGTTATTATTTGCTGCTTTTAAAAATCGAGTGTTTTTGGTGCCCGAGGAAGAAAACGCGTGATGCCGCGGTCAGAAAAAAAGCTGCTCAGGAGCAAAAAATTTTTTTTGACTTAAATGTAAAAGTGGATGGTAGGATGAGTTTCGGGGTGGAATTCCATGCTTAAAAATGTTATTATTTGCTGTTTTTAAAAATCGAGTGTTTTTGGTGCCCGAGGAAGAAAACGCGTGATGCCGCGGTCAGAAAAAAAGCTGCTCTGGAGCAAAAATTTTTTTTTGACTTAAATGTAAAAACCAATACTGGGATGAGTTTCGGGGTGGAATTCCATGCTTAAAAATGTTATTATTTGCTGTTTTTAAAAATCGAGTGTTTTTGGTGCCCGAGGAAGAAAACGCGTGATGCTGCGGTCAGAAAAAAGGCTGCTCTGGAGCAAAAAAATTTTTTTGACTTAAATGTAAAAACCAATACTGGGATGAGTTTCGGGGTGGAATTCCATGCTTAAAAATGTTATTATTTGCTGTTTTTAAAAATCGAGTGTTTTTGGTGCCCGAGGAAGAAAACGCGTGATGCCGCGGTCAGAAAAAAAGCTGCTCTGGAGCAAAAAATTTTTTTTTGACTTAAATGTAAAAACCAATACTGGGATGAGTTTCGGGGTGGAATTCCATGCTTAAAAATGTTATTATTTGCTGTTTTTAAAAATCGAGTGTTTTTGGTGCCCAAGGAAGAAAACGCGTGATGCCGCGGTCAGAAAAAAAGCTGCTCAGGAGCAAAAAAATTTTTTTGACTTAAATGTAAAAACCATACTGGGATGAGTTTCGGGGTGGAATTCCATGCTTAAAAATGTTATTATTTGCTGTTTTTAAAAATTGAGTGTTTTTGGTGCCCGAGGAAGAAAACGCGTGATGCCGCGGTCAGAAAAAAAGCTGCTCAGGAGCAAAAAAATTTTTTTGACTTAAATGTAAAAACCAATACTGGGATGAGTTTCGGGGTGGAATTCCATGCTTAAAAATGTTATTATTTGCTGTTTTTAAAAATTGAGTGTTTTTGGTGCCCGAGGAAGAAAACGCGTGATGCCGCGGTCAGAAAAAAAGCTGCTCAGGAGCAAAAAATTTTTTTTGACTTAAATATAAAAACCAATACTGGGATGAGTTTCGGGGTGGAATTCCATGCTTAAAAATGTTATTATTTGCTGTTTTTAAAAATCGAGTGTTTTTGGTGCCCGAGGAAGAAAACGCGTGATGCCGCGGTCAGAAAAAAAGCTGCTCAGGAGCAAAAAAAATTTTTTGACTTAAATGTAAAAACCAATACTGGGATGAGTTTCGGGGTGGAATTCCATGCTTAAAAATGTTATTATTTGCTGCTTTTAAAAATCGAGTGTTTTTGGTGCCCGAGGAAGAAAACGCGTGATGCCGCGGTCAGAAAAAAAGCTGCTCAGGAGCAAAAAATTTTTTTTGACTTAAATGTAAAAGTGGATGGTAGGATGAGTTTCGGGGTGGAATTCCATGCTTAAAAATGTTATTATTTGCTGTTTTTAAAAATCGAGTGTTTTTGGTGCCCGAGGAAGAAAACGCGTGATGCCGCGGTCAGAAAAAAAGCTGCTCTGGAGCAAAAAATTTTTTTTGACTTAAATATAAAAACCAATACTGGGATGAGTTTCGGGGTGGAATTCCATGCTTAAAAATGTTATTATTTGCTGTTTTTAAAAATCGAGTGTTTTTGGTGCCCGAGGAAGAAAACGCGTGATGCCGCGGTCAGAAAAAAGGCTGCTCTGGAGCAAAAAAATTTTTTTGACTTAAATGTAAAAACCAATACTGGGATGAGTTTCGGGGTGGAATTCCATGCTTAAAAATGTTATTATTTGCTGTTTTTAAAAATCGAGTGTTTTTGGTGCCCGAGGAAGAAAACGCGTGATGCCGCGGTCAGAAAAAAAGCTGCTCTGGAGCAAAAATTTTTTTTTGACTTAAATGTAAAAACCAATACTGGGATGAGTTTCGGGGTGGAATTCCATGCTTAAAAATGTTATTATTTGCTGTTTTTAAAAATCGAGTGTTTTTGGTGCCCAAGGAAGAAAACGCGTGATGCCGCGGTCAGAAAAAAAGCTGCTCTGGAGCAAAAAAATTTTTTTGACTTAAATGTAAAAACCAATACTGGGATGAGTTTCGGGGTGGAATTCCATGCTTAAAAATGTTATTATTTGCTGTTTTTAAAAATCGAGTGTTTTTGGTGCCCGAGGAAGAAAACGCGTGATGCCGCGGTCAGAAAAAAAGCTGCTCAGGAGCAAAAAATTTTTTTTGACTTAACTGTTAAAACCAATACTGGGATGAGTTTCGGGGTGGAATTCCATGCTTAAAAATGTTATTATTTGCTGTTTTTAAAAATCGAGTGTTTTTGGTCCCTCAGGAAGAAAACGCGTGATGCCGCGGTCAGAAAAAAAGCTGCTGAGGAGCAAAAAAATTTTTTTGACTTAAATGTAAAAACCAATACTGGGATGAGTTTCGGGGTGGAATTCCATGCTTAAAAATGTTATTATTTGCTGTTTTTAAAAATCGAGTGTTTTTGGTGCCCGAGGAAGAAAACGCGTGATGCCGCGGTCAGAAAAAAAAGCTGCTCAGGAGCAAAAAATTTTTTTTGACTTAAATATAAAAACCAATACTGGGATGAGTTTCGGGGTGGAATTCCATGCTTAAAAATGTTATTATTTGCTGTTTTTAAAAATCGAGTGTTTTTGGTGCCCGAGGAAGAAAACGCGTGATGCCGCGGTCAGAAAAAAAGCTGCTCAGGAGCAAAAAAATTTTTTTGACTTAAATGTAAAAACCAATACTGGGATGAGTTTCGGGGTGGAATTCCATGCTTAAAAATGTTATTATTTGCTGCTTTTAAAAATCGAGTGTTTTTGGTGCCCGAGGAAGAAAACGCGTGATGCCGCGGTCAGAAAAAAAGCTGCTCAGGAGCAAAAAATTTTTTTTGACTTAAATGTAAAAGTGGATGGTAGGATGAGTTTCGGGGTGGAATTCCATGCTTAAAAATGTTATTATTTGCTGTTTTTAAAAATTGAGTGTTTTTGGTGCCCGAGGAAGAAAACGCGTGATGCCGCGGTCAGAAAAAAAGCTGCTCAGGAGCAAAAAAATTTTTTTGACTTAAATGTAAAAACCAATACTGGGATGAGTTTCGGGGTGGAATTCCATGCTTAAAAATGTTATTATTTGCTGTTTTTAAAAATTGAGTGTTTTTGGTGCCCGAGGAAGAAAACGCGTGATGCCGCGGTCAGAAAAAAAGCTGCTCAGGAGCAAAAAATTTTTTTTGACTTAAATATAAAAACCAATACTGGGATGAGTTTCGGGGTGGAATTCCATGCTTAAAAATGTTATTATTTGCTGTTTTTAAAAATCGAGTGTTTTTGGTGCCCGAGGAAGAAAACGCGTGATGCCGCGGTCAGAAAAAAAGCTGCTCAGGAGCAAAAAAAATTTTTTGACTTAAATGTAAAAACCAATACTGGGATGAGTTTCGGGGTGGAATTCCATGCTTAAAAATGTTATTATTTGCTGCTTTTAAAAATCGAGTGTTTTTGGTGCCCGAGGAAGAAAACGCGTGATGCCGCGGTCAGAAAAAAAGCTGCTCAGGAGCAAAAAATTTTTTTTGACTTAAATGTAAAAGTGGATGGTAGGATGAGTTTCGGGGTGGAATTCCATGCTTAAAAATGTTATTATTTGCTGTTTTTAAAAATCGAGTGTTTTTGGTGCCCGAGGAAGAAAACGCGTGATGCCGCGGTCAGAAAAAAAGCTGCTCTGGAGCAAAAAATTTTTTTTGACTTAAATGTAAAAACCAATACTGGGATGAGTTTCGGGGTGGAATTCCATGCTTAAAAATGTTATTATTTGCTGTTTTTAAAAATCGAGTGTTTTTGGTGCCCGAGGAAGAAAACGCGTGATGCCGCGGTCAGAAAAAAAGCTGCTCTGGAGCAAAAATTTTTTTTTGACTTAAATGTAAAAACCAATACTGGGATGAGTTTCGGGGTGGAATTCCATGCTTAAAAATGTTATTATTTGCTGTTTTTAAAAATCGAGTGTTTTTGGTGCCCAAGGAAGAAAACGCGTGATGCCGCGGTCAGAAAAAAAGCTGCTCTGGAGCAAAAAAATTTTTTTGACTTAAATGTAAAAACCAATACTGGGATGAGTTTCGGGGTGGAATTCCATGCTTAAAAATGTTATTATTTGCTGTTTTTAAAAATCGAGTGTTTTTGGTGCCCGAGGAAGAAAACGCGTGATGCCGCGGTCAGAAAAAAAGCTGCTGAGGAGCAAAAAAATTTTTTTGACTTAAATGTAAAAACCAATACTGGGATGAGTTTCGGGGTGGAATTCCATGCTTAAAAATGTTATTATTTGCTGTTTTTAAAAATCGAGTGTTTTTGGTGCCCGAGGAAGAAAACGCGTGATGCCGCGGTCAGAAAAAAAGCTGCTCAGGAGCAAAAAATTTTTTTTGACTTAAATAAAAAAACCAATACTGGGATGAGTTTCGGGGTGGAATTCCATGCTTAAAAATGTTATTATTTGCTGTTTTTAAAAATCGAGTGTTTTTGGTCCCTCAGGAAGAAAACGCGTGATGCCGCGGTCAGAAAAAAAGCTGCTCAGGAGCAAAAAAATTTTTTTGACTTAAATGTAAAAACCAATACTGGGATGAGTTTCGGGGTGGAATTCCATGCTTAAAAATGTTATTATTTGCTGTTTTTAAAAATCGAGTGTTTTTGGTGCCCGAGGAAGAAAACGCGTGATGCCGCGGTCAGAAAAAAAGCTGCTCAGGAGCAAAAAATTTTTTTTGACTTAAATAAAAAAACCAATACTGGGATGAGTTTCAGGGTGGAATTCCATGCTTAAAAATGTTATTATTTGCTGTTTTTAAAAATCGAGTGTTTTTGGTGCCCGAGGAAGAAAACGCGTGATGCCGCGGTCAGAAAAAAAGCTGCTCAGGAGCAAAAAAAATTTTTTGACTTAAATGTAACAACCAATACTGGGATGAGTTTCGGGGTGGAATTCCATGCTTAAAAATGTTATTATTTGCTGTTTTTAAAAATCGAGTGTTTTTGGTGCCCGAGGAAGAAAACGGGTGATGCCACGGTCAGAAAAAAAGCTGCTCAGGAGCAAAAAAATTTTTTTGACTTAAATGTTAAAACCAATACTGGGATGAGTTTCGGGGTGGAATTCCATGCTTAAAAATGTTATTATTTGCTGTTTTTAAAAATCGAGTGTTTTTGGTCCCTCAGGAAGAAAACGCGTGATGCCGCGGTCAGAAAAAAAGCTGCTCAGGAGCAAAAAAATTTTTTTGACTTAAATGTAAAAACCAATACTGGGATGAGTTTCGGGGTGGAATTCCATGCTTAAAAATGTTATTATTTGCTGTTTTTAAAAATCGAGTGTTTTTGGTGCCCGAGGAAGAAAACGCGTGATGCCGCGGTCAGAAAAAAAGCTGCTCAGGAGCAAAAAATTTTTTTTGACTTAAATATAAAAACCAATACTGGGATGAGTTTCGGGGTGGAATTCCATGCTTAAAAATGTTATTATTTGCTGTTTTTAAAAATCGAGTGTTTTTGGTGCCCGAGGAAGAAAACGCGTGATGCCGCGGTCAGAAAAAAAGCTGCTCAGGAGCAAAAAAATTTTTTTGACTTAAATGTAAAAACCAATACTGGGATGAGTTTCGGGGTGGAATTCCATGCTTAAAAATGTTATTATTTGCTGTTTTTAAAAATCGAGTGTTTTTGGTGCCCGAGGAAGAAAACGCGTGATGCCGCGGTCAGAAAAAAAGCTGCTCAGGAGCAAAAAAATTTTTTTGACTTAAATGTAAAAACCAATACTGGGATGAGTTTCGGGGTGGAATTCCATGCTTAAAAATGTTATTATTTGCTGCTTTTAAAAATCGAGTGTTTTTGGTGCCCGAGGAAGAAAACGCGTGATGCCGCGGTCAGAAAAAAAGCTGCTCAGGAGCAAAAAATTTTTTTTGACTTAAATATAAAAACCAATACTGGGATGAGTTTCGGGGTGGAATTCCATGCTTAAAAATGTTATTATTTGCTGTTTTTAAAAATCGAGTGTTTTTGGTGCCCGAGGAAGAAAACGCGTGATGCCGCGGTCAGAAAAAAAGCTGCTCAGGAGCAAAAAAATTTTTTTGACTTAAATGTAAAAACCAATACTGGGATGAGTTTCGGGGTGGAATTCCATGCTTAAAAATGTTATTATTTGCTGTTTTTAAAAATCGAGTGTTTTTGGTGCCCGAGGAAGAAAACGCGTGATGCCGCGGTCAGAAAAAAAGCTGCTCAGGAGCAAAAAATTTTTTTTGACTTAAATGTAAAAACCAATACTGGGATGAGTTTCGGGGTGGAATTCCATGCTTAAAAATGTTATTATTTGCTGCTTTTAAAAATCGAGTGTTTTTGGTGCCCGAGGAAGAAAACGCGTGATGCCGCGGTCAGAAAAAAAGCTGCTCAGGAGCAAAAAATTTTTTTTGACTTAAATGTAAAAACCAATACTGGGATGAGTTTCGGGGTGGAATTCCATGCTTAAAAATGTTATTATTTGCTGTTTTTAAAAATCGAGTGTTTTTGGTGCCCGAGGAAGAAAACGCGTGATGCCGCGGTCAGAAAAAAAGCTGCTCAGGAGCAAAAAATTTTTTTTGACTTAAATGTTAAAACCAATACTGGGATGAGTTTCGGGGTGGAATTCCATGCTTAAAAATGTTATTATTTGCTGTTTTTAAAAATCGAGTGTTTTTGGTCCCTCAGGAAGAAAACGCGTG
The DNA here is from genome assembly GCF_029215685.1 of Pituophis catenifer annectens. Lineage (NCBI taxonomy): Eukaryota > Metazoa > Chordata > Lepidosauria > Squamata > Colubridae > Pituophis > Pituophis catenifer. The sequence goes on along the minus strand of NW_027256999.1, from coordinate 45,213 downwards.
ATGCCGCGGTCAGAAAAAAAGCTGCTGAGGAGCAAAAAATTTTTTTGACTTAAATGTAAAAACCAATACTGGGATGAGTTTCGGGGTGGAATTCCATGCTTAAAAATGTTATTATTTGCTGTTTTTAAAAATCGAGTGTTTTTGGTGCCCGAGGAAGAAAACGCGTGATGCCGCGGTCAGAAAAAAAGCTGCTCAGGAGCAAAAAATTTTTTTTGACTTAAATAAAAAAACCAATACTGGGATGAGTTTCAGGGTGGAATTCCATGCTTAAAAATGTTATTATTTGCTGTTTTTAAAAATCGAGTGTTTTTGGTGCCCGAGGAAGAAAACGCGTGATGCCGCGGTCAGAAAAAAAGCTGCTCAGGAGCAAAAAAAATTTTTTGACTTAAATGTAACAACCAATACTGGGATGAGTTTCGGGGTGGAATTCCATGCTTAAAAATGTTATTATTTGCTGTTTTTAAAAATCGAGTGTTTTTGGTGCCCGAGGAAGAAAACGCGTGATGCCACGGTCAGAAAAAAAGCTGCTCAGGAGCAAAAAATTTTTTTTGACTTAAATGTTAAAACCAATACTGGGATGAGTTTCGGGGTGGAATTCCATGCTTAAAAATGTTATTATTTGCTGTTTTTAAAAATCGAGTGTTTTTGGTCCCTCAGGAAGAAAACGCGTGATGCCGCGGTCAGAAAAAAAGCTGCTCAGGAGCAAAAAAAATTTTTTGACTTAAATGTAAAAACCAATACTGGGATGAGTTTCGGGGTGGAATTCCATGCTTAAAAATGTTATTATTTGCTGTTTTTAAAAATCGAGTGTTTTTGGTGCCCGAGGAAGAAAACGCGTGATGCCGCGGTCAGAAAAAAAGCTGCTCAGGAGCAAAAAATTTTTTTTGACTTAAATATAAAAACCAATACTGGGATGAGTTTCGGGGTGGAATTCCATGCTTAAAAATGTTATTATTTGCTGTTTTTAAAAATCGAGTGTTTTTGGTGCCCGAGGAAGAAAACGCGTGATGCCGCGGTCAGAAAAAAAGCTGCTCAGGAGCAAAAAAATTTTTTTGACTTAAATGTAAAAACCAATACTGGGATGAGTTTCGGGGTGGAATTCCATGCTTAAAAATGTTATTATTTGCTGTTTTTAAAAATCGAGTGTTTTTGGTGCCCGAGGAAGAAAACGCGTGATGCCGCGGTCAGAAAAAAAGCTGCTCAGGAGCAAAAAAATTTTTTTGACTTAAATGTAAAAACCAATACTGGGATGAGTTTCGGGGTGGAATTCCATGCTTAAAAATGTTATTATTTGCTGCTTTTAAAAATCGAGTGTTTTTGGTGCCCGAGGAAGAAAACGCGTGATGCCGCGGTCAGAAAAAAAGCTGCTCAGGAGCAAAAAATTTTTTTTGACTTAAATGTAAAAACCAATACTGGGATGAGTTTCGGGGTGGAATTCCATGCTTAAAAATGTTATTATTTGCTGTTTTTAAAAATCGAGTGTTTTTGGTGCCCGAGGAAGAAAACGCGTGATGCCGCGGTCAGAAAAAAAGCTGCTCAGGAGCAAAAAATTTTTTTTGACTTAAATATAAAAACCAATACTGGGATGAGTTTCGGGGTGGAATTCCATGCTTAAAAATGTTATTATTTGCTGTTTTTAAAAATCGAGTGTTTTTGGTGCCCGAGGAAGAAAACGCGTGATGCCGCGGTCAGAAAAAAAGCTGCTCAGGAGCAAAAAAATTTTTTTGACTTAAATGTAAAAACCAATACTGGGATGAGTTTCGGGGTGGAATTCCATGCTTAAAAATGTTATTATTTGCTGCTTTTAAAAATCGAGTGTTTTTGGTGCCCGAGGAAGAAAACGCGTGATGCCGCGGTCAGAAAAAAAGCTGCTCAGGAGCAAAAAATTTTTTTTGACTTAAATGTAAAAGTGGATGGTAGGATGAGTTTCGGGGTGGAATTCCATGCTTAAAAATGTTATTATTTGCTGTTTTTAAAAATCGAGTGTTTTTGGTGCCCGAGGAAGAAAATGCGTGATGCCGGGGTCAGAAAAAAAGCTGCTCTGGAGCAAAAAATTTTTTTTGACTTAAATGTAAAAGTGGATGGTAGGATGAGTTTCGGGGTGGAATTCCATGCTTAAAAATGTTATTATTTGCTGTTTTTAAAAATCGAGTGTTTTTGGTGCCCGAGAAAGAAAATGCGTGATGCCGGGGTCAGAAAAAAAGCTGCTCTGGAGCAAAAATTTTTTTTTGACTTAAATGTAAAAACCAATACTGGGATGAGTTTCGGGGTGGAATTCCATGCTTAAAAATGTTATTATTTGCTGTTTTTAAAAATCGAGTGTTTTTGGTGCCCGAGGAAGAAAACGCGTGATGCCGCGGTCAGAAAAAAAGCTGCTGAGGAGCAAAAAATTTTTTTTGACTTAAATGTAAAAACCAATACTGGGATGAGTTTCGGGGTGGAATTCCATGCTTAAAAATGTTATTATTTGCTGTTTTTAAAAATCGAGTGTTTTTGGTGCCCGAGGAAGAAAATGCGTGATGCCGGGGTCAGAAAAAAAAGCTGCTCTGGAGCAAAAATTTTTTTTTGACTTAAATGTAAAAACCAATACTGGGATGAGTTTCGGGGTGGAATTCCATGCTTAAAAATGTTATTATTTGCTGTTTTTAAAAATCGAGTGTTTTTGGTGCCCGAGGAAGAAAATGCGTGATGCCGGGGTCAGAAAAAAAGCTGCTCTGGAGCAAAAAATTTTTTTTGACTTAAATGTAAAAACCAATACTGGGATGAGTTTCGGGGTGGAATTCCATGCTTAAAATGTTATTATTTGCTGTTTTTAAAAATCGAGTGTTTTTGGTGCCCGAGGAAGAAAACGCGTGATGCCGCGGTCAGAAAAAAAGCTGCTGAGGAGCAAAAAATTTTTTTTGACTTAAATGTAAAAACCAATACTGGGATGAGTTTCGGGGTGGAATTCCATGCTTAAAAATGTTATTATTTGCTGTTTTTAAAAATCGAGTGTTTTTGGTGCCCGAGGAAGAAAACGCGTGATGCCGCGGTCAGAAAAAAAGCTGCTCAGGAGCAAAAAATTTTTTTTGACTTAAATATAAAAACCAATACTGGGATGAGTTTCGGGGTGGAATTCCATGCTTAAAAATGTTATTATTTGCTGTTTTTAAAAATCGAGTGTTTTTGGTGCCCGAGGAAGAAAACGCGTGATGCCGCGGTCAGAAAAAAAGCTGCTCAGGAGCAAAAAAAATTTTTTGACTTAAATGTAAAAACCAATACTGGGATGAGTTTCGGGGTGGAATTCCATGCTTAAAAATGTTATTATTTGCTGCTTTTAAAAATCGAGTGTTTTTGGTGCCCGAGGAAGAAAATGCGTGATGCCGGGGGTCAGAAAAAAAGCTGCTCTGGAGCAAAAAATTTTTTTTGACTTAAATGTAAAAGTGGATGGTAGGATGAGTTTCGGGGTGGAATTCCATGCTTAAAAATGTTATTATTTGCTGTTTTTAAAAATCGAGTGTTTTTGGTGCCCGAGGAAGAAAATGCGTGATGCCGGGGTCAGAAAAAAAGCTGCTCTGGAGCAAAAAATTTTTTTTGACTTAAATGTAAAAACCAATACTGGGATGAGTTTCGGGGTGGAATTCCATGCTTAAAATGTTATTATTTGCTGTTTTTAAAAATCGAGTGTTTTTGGTGCCCGAGGAAGAAAACGCGTGATGCCGCGGTCAGAAAAAAAGCTGCTGAGGAGCAAAAAATTTTTTTTGACTTAAATGTAAAAACCAATACTGGGATGAGTTTCGGGGTGGAATTCCATGCTTAAAAATGTTATTATTTGCTGTTTTTAAAAATCGAGTGTTTTTTGGTGCCCGAGGAAGAAAATGCGTGATGCCGGGGTCAGAAAAAAAGCTGCTCTGGAGCAAAAAATTTTTTTTGACTTAAATGTAAAAACCAATACTGGATGAGTTTCGGGGTGGAATTCCATGCTTAAAAATGTTATTATTTGCTGTTTTTAAAAATCGAGTGTTTTTGGTGCCCGAGGAAGAAAATGCGTGATGCCGGGGTCAGAAAAAAAGCTGCTCTGGAGCAAAAAATTTTTTTTGACTTAAATGTAAAAACCAATACTGGGATGAGTTTCGGGGTGGAACTCCATGCTTAAAATGTTATTATTTGCTGTTTTTAAAAATCGAGTGTTTTTGGTGCCCGAGGAAGAAAACGCGTGATGCCGCGGTCAGAAAAAAAGCTGCTGAGGAGCAAAAAATTTTTTTCGACTTAAATGTAAAAACCAATACTGGGATGAGTTTCGGGGTGGAATTCCATGCTTAAAAATGTTATTATTTGCTGTTTTTAAAAATCGAGTGTTTTTGGTGCCCGAGGAAGAAAATGCGTGATGCCGGGGTCAGAAAAAAAGCTGCTCTGGAGCAAAAAATTTTTTTTGACTTAAATGTAAAAAACCAATACTGGGATGAGTTTCGGGGTGGAATTCCATGCTTAAAAATGTTATTATTTGCTGTTTTTAAAAATCGAGTGTTTTTGGTGCCCGAGGAAGAAAATGCGTGATGCCGGGGTCAGAAAAAAAGCTGCTCTGGAGCAAAATTTTTTTTTTGACTTAAATGTAAAAACCAATACTGGGATGAGTTTCGGGGTGGAATTCCATGCTTAAAAATGTTATTATTTGCTGTTTTTAAAAATCGAGTGTTTTTGGTGCCCGAGGAAGAAAATGCGTGATGCCGGGGTCAGAAAAAAAGCTGCTCTGGAGCAAAAAATTTTTTTTGACTTAAATGTAAAAACCAATACTGGGATGAGTTTCGGGGTGGAATTCCATGCTTAAAATGTTATTATTTGCTGTTTTTAAAAATCGAGTGTTTTTGGTGCCCGAGGAAGAAAACGCGTGATGCCGCGGTCAGAAAAAAAGCTGCTGAGGAGCAAAAAATTTTTTTTTGACTTAAATGTAAAAACCAATACTGGGATGAGTTTCGGGGTGGAATTCCATGCTTAAAAATGTTATTATTTGCTGTTTTTAAAAATCGAGTGTTTTTGGTGCCCGAGGAAGAAAATGCGTGATGCCGGGGGTCAGAAAAAAAAGCTGCTCTGGAGCAAAAAATTTTTTTTGACTTAAATGTAAAAACCAATACTGGGATGAGTTTCGGGGTGGAATTCCATGCTTAAAAATGTTATTATTTGCTGTTTTTAAAAATCGAGTGTTTTTGGTGCCCGAGGAAGAAAACGCGTGATGCCGCGGTCAGAAAAAAAGCTGCTCAGGAGCAAAAAATTTTTTTTGACTTAAATGTAAAAGTGGATGGTAGGATGAGTTTCGGGGTGGAATTCCATGCTTAAAAATGTTATTATTTGCTGTTTTAAAAAATTGAGTGTTTTTGGTGCCCGAGGAAGAAAACGCGTGATGCCGCGGTCAGAAAAAAAGCTGCTCAGGAGCAAAAAATTTTTTTTGACTTAAATGTAAAAACCAATACTGGGATGAGTTTCGGGGTGGAATTCCATGCTTAAAAATGTTATTATTTGCTGTTTTTAAAAATCGAGTGTTTTTGGTGCCCGAGGAAGAAAACGCGTGATGCCGCGGTCAGAAAAAAAGCTGCTCAGGAGCAAAAAAATTTTTTTGACTTAAATATAAAAACCAATACTGGGATGAGTTTCGGGGTGGAATTCCATGCTTAAAAATGTTATTATTTGCTGTTTTTAAAAATCGAGTGTTTTTGGTGCCCGAGGAAGAAAACGCGTGATGCCGCGGTCAGAAAAAAAGCTGCTCAGGAGCAAAAAATTTTTTTTGACTTAAATGTAAAAACCAATACTGGGATGAGTTTCGGGGTGGAATTCCATGCTTAAAAATGTTATTATTTGCTGTTTTTAAAAATCGAGTGTTTTTGGTGCCCGAGGAAGAAAATGCGTGATGCCGGGGTCAGAAAAAAAGCTGCTCTGGAGCAAAAAATTTTTTTTGACTTAAATGTAAAAACCAATACTGGGATGAGTTTCGGGGTGGAATTCCATGCTTAAAAATGTTATTATTTGCTGTTTTTAAAAATCGAGTGTTTTTGGTGCCCGAGGAAGAAAACGCGTGATGCCGCGGTCAGAAAAAAAGCTGCTGAGGAGCAAAAAAATTTTTTTGACTTAAATGTAAAAACCAATACTGGGATGAGTTTCGGGGTGGAATTCCATGCTTAAAAATGTTATTATTTGCTGTTTTTAAAAATCGAGTGTTTTTGGTGCCCGAGGAAGAAAATGCGTGATGCCGGGGTCAGAAAAAAAGCTGCTCTGGAGCAAAAAAATTTTTTTGACTTAAATGTAAAAACCAATACTGGGATGAGTTTCGGGGTGGAATTCCATGCTTAAAATGTTATTATTTGCTGTTTTTAAAAATCGAGTGTTTTTGGTGCCCGAGGAAGAAAATGCGTGATGCCGGGGTCAGAAAAAAAGCTGCTCTGGAGCAAAAAATTTTTTTTTGACTTAAATGTAAAAACCAATACTGGGATGAGTTTCGGGGTGGAATTCCATGCTTAAAATGTTATTATTTGCTGTTTTTAAAAATCGAGTGTTTTTGGTGCCCGAGGAAGAAAACGCGTGATGCCGCGGTCAGAAAAAAAGCTGCTGAGGAGCAAAAAATTTTTTTTGACTTAAATGTAAAAACCAATACTGGGATGAGTTTCGGGGGTGGAATTCCATGCTTAAAAATGTTATTATTTGCTGTTTTTAAAAATCGAGTGTTTTTGGTGCCCGAGGAAGAAAACGCGTAATGCCGCGGTCAGAAAAAAAGCTGCTCAGGAGCAAAAAATTTTTTTTGACTTAAATATAAAAATCAATACTGGGATGAGTTTCGGGGTGGAATTCCATGCTTAAAAATGTTATTATTTGCTGTTTTTAAAAATCGAGTGTTTTTGGTGCCCGAGGAAGAAAACGCGTGATGCCGCGGTCAGAAAAAAAGCTGCTCAGGAGCAAAAAAATTTTTTTGACTTAAATGTAAAAACCAATACTGGGATGAGTTTCGGGGTGGAATTCCATGCTTAAAAATGTTATTATTTGCTGCTTTTAAAAATCGAGTGTTTTTGGTGCCCGAGGAAGAAAATGCGTGATGCCGGGGTCAGAAAAAAAGCTGCTCTGGAGCAAAAAATTTTTTTTGACTTAAATGTAAAAGTGGATGGTAGGATGAGTTTCGGGGTGGAATTCCATGCTTAAAAATGTTATTATTTGCTGTTTTTAAAAATCGAGTGTTTTTGGTGCCCGAGGAAGAAAATGCGTGATGCCGGGGTCAGAAAAAAAGCTGCTCTGGAGCAAAAAATTTTTTTTGACTTAAATGTAAAAACCAATACTGGGATGAGTTTCGGGGTGGAATTCCATGCTTAAAATGTTATTATTTGCTGTTTTTAAAAATCGAGTGTTTTTGGTGCCCGAGGAAGAAAACGCGTGATGCCGCGGTCAGAAAAAAAGCTGCTGAGGAGCAAAAATTTTTTTTTGACTTAAATGTAAAAACCAATACTGGGATGAGTTTCGGGGTGGAATTCCATGCTTAAAAATGTTATTATTTGCTGTTTTTAAAAATCGAGTGTTTTTGGTGCCCGAGGAAGAAAATGCGTGATGCCGGGGTCAGAAAAAAAGCTGCTCTGGAGCAAAAATTTTTTTTTGACTTAAATGTAAAAACCAATACTGGGATGAGTTTCGGGGTGGAATTCCATGCTTAAAAATGTTATTATTTGCTGTTTTTAAAAATCGAGTGTTTTTGGTGCCCGAGGAAGAAAATGCGTGATGCCGGGGTCAGAAAAAAAGCTGCTCTGGAGCAAAAAATTTTTTTTGACTTAAATGTAAAAACCAATACTGGGATGAGTTTCGGGGTGGAATTCCATGCTTAAAATGTTATTATTTGCTGTTTTTAAAAATCGAGTGTTTTTGGTGCCCGAGGAAGAAAACGCGTGATGCCGCGGTCAGAAAAAAAGCTGCTGAGGAGCAAAAAATTTTTTTTGACTTAAATGTAAAAACCAATACTGGGATGAGTTTCGGGGTGGAATTCCATGCTTAAAAATGTTATTATTTGCTGTTTTTAAAAATCGAGTGTTTTTGGTGCCCGAGGAAGAAAACGCGTGATGCCGCGGTCAGAAAAAAAGCTGCTCAGGAGCAAAAAATTTTTTTTGACTTAAATATAAAAACCAATACTGGGATGAGTTTCGGGGTGGAATTCCATGCTTAAAAATGTTATTATTTGCTGTTTTTAAAAATCGAGTGTTTTTGGTGCCCGAGGAAGAAAACGCGTGATGCCGCGGTCAGAAAAAAAGCTGCTCAGGAGCAAAAAAATTTTTTTGACTTAAATGTAAAAACCAATACTGGGATGAGTTTCGGGGTGGAATTCCATGCTTAAAAATGTTATTATTTGCTGCTTTTAAAAATCGAGTGTTTTTGGTGCCCGAGGAAGAAAATGCGTGATGCCGGGGTCAGAAAAAAAGCTGCTCTGGAGCAAAAAATTTTTTTTGACTTAAATGTAAAAGTGGATGGTAGGATGAGTTTCGGGGTGGAATTCCATGCTTAAAAATGTTATTATTTGCTGTTTTTAAAAATCGAGTGTTTTTGGTGCCCGAGGAAGAAAATGCGTGATGCCGGGGTCAGAAAAAAAGCTGCACTGGAGCAAAAAAATTTTTTTGACTTAAATGTAAAAACCAATACTGGGATGAGTTTCGGGGTGGAATTCCATGCTTAAAATGTTATTATTTGCTGTTTTTAAAAATCGAGTGTTTTTGGTGCCCGAGGAAGAAAACGCGTGATGCCGCGGTCAGAAAAAAAGCTGCTGAGGAGCAAAAAATTTTTTTTGACTTAAATGTAAAAACCAATACTGGGATGAGTTTCGGGGTGGAATTCCATGCTTAAAAATGTTATTATTTGCTGTTTTTAAAAATCGAGTGTTTTTGGTGCCCGAGGAAGAAAATGCGTGATGCCGGGGTCAGAAAAAAAGCTGCTCTGGAGCAAAAATTTTTTTTTGACTTAAATGTAAAAACCAATACTGGGATGAGTTTCGGGGTGGAATTCCATGCTTAAAAATGTTATTATTTGCTGTTTTTAAAAATCGAGTGTTTTTGGTGCCCGAGGAAGAAAATGCGTGATGCCGGGGTCAAAAAAAAAGCTGCTCTGGAGCAAAAAAATTTTTTTGACTTAAATATAAAAACCAATACTGGGATGAGTTTCGGGGTGGAATTCCATGCTTAAAAATGTTATTATTTGCTGTTTTTAAAAATCGAGTGTTTTTGGTGCCCGAGGAAGAAAACGCGTGATGCCGCGGTCAGAAAAAAAGCTGCTCAGGAGCAAAAAAATTTTTTTGACTTAAATGTAAAAACCAATACTGGGATGAGTTTCGGGGTGGAATTCCATGCTTAAAAATGTTATTATTTGCTGTTTTTAAAAATCGAGTGTTTTTGGTGCCCGAGGAAGAAAATGCGTGATGCCGGGGTCAGAAAAAAAGCTGCTCTGGAGCAAAAAATTTTTTTTGACTTAAATGTAAAAACCAATACTGGGATGAGTTTCGGGGTGGAATTCCATGCTTAAAAATGTTATTATTTGCTGTTTTTAAAAATCGAGTGTTTTTGGTGCCCGAGGAAGAAAATGCGTGATGCCGCGGTCAGAAAAAAAGCTGCTGAGGAGCAAAAAAATTTTTTTGACTTAAATGTAAAAACCAATACTGGGATGAGTTTCGGGGTGGAATTCCATGCTTAAAAATGTTATTATTTGCTGTTTTTAAAAATCGAGTGTTTTTGGTGCCCGAGGAAGAAAATGCGTGATGCCGGGGTCAGAAAAAAAGCTGCTCTGGAGCAAAAAATTTTTTTTGACTTATATATAAAAACCAATACTGGGATGAGTTTCGGGGTGGAATTCCATGCTTAAAAATGTTATTATTTGCTGCTTTTAAAAATCGAGTGTTTTTGGTGCCCGAGGAAGAAAACGCGTGATGCCGCGGTCAGAAAAAAAGCTGCTCAGGAGCAAAAAATTTTTTTTGACTTAAATGTAAAAACCAATACTGGGATGAGTTTCGGGGTGGAATTCCATGCTTAAAAATGTTATTATTTGCTGTTTTTAAAAATCGAGTGTTTTTGGTGCCCGAGGAAGAAAATGCGTGATGCCGGGGTCAGAAAAAAAGCTGCTCTGGAGCAAAAAATTTTTTTTGACTTAAATGTAAAAACCAATACTGGGATGAGTTTCGGGGTGGAATTCCATGCTTAAAAATGTTATTATTTGCTGTTTTTAAAAATCGAGTGTTTTTGGTGCCCGAGGAAGAAAACGCGTGATGCCGCGGTCAGAAAAAAAGCTGCTCAGGAGCGAAAAAATTTTTTTTGACTTAAATGTAAAAACCAATACTGGGATGAGTTTCGGGGTGGAATTCCATGCTTAAAAATGTTATTATTTGCTGCTTTTAAAAATCGAGTGTTTTTGGTGCCCGAGGAAGAAAACGCGTGATGCCGCGGTCAGAAAAAAAGCTGCTCAGGAGCAAAAAATTTTTTTTGACTTAAATGTAAAAGTGGATGGTAGGATGAGTTTCGGGGTGGAATTCCATGCTTAAAAATGTTATTATTTGCTGTTTTTAAAAATCGAGTGTTTTTGGTGCCCGAGGAAGAAAATGCGTGATGCCGGGGTCAGAAAAAAAGCTGCTCTGGAGCAAAAAATTTTTTTTGACTTAAATGTAAAAGTGGATGGTAGGATGAGTTTCGGGGTGGAATTCCATGCTTAAAAATGTTATTATTTGCTGTTTTTAAAAATCGAGTGTTTTTGGTGCCCGAGGAAGAAAACGCGTGATGCCGCGGTCAGAAAAAAAGCTGCTGAGGAGCAAAAAAATTTTTTTGACTTAAATGTAAAAACCAATACTGGGATGAGTTTCGGGGTGGAATTCCATGCTTAAAAATGTTATTATTTGCTGTTTTTAAAAATCGAGTGTTTTTGGTGCCCGAGGAAGAAAATGCGTGATGCCGGGGTCAGAAAAAAAGCTGCTCTGGAGCAAAAAATTTTTTTTGACTTATATATAAAAACCAATACTGGGATGAGTTTCGGGGTGGAATTCCATGCTTAAAAATGTTATTATTTGCTGCTTTTAAAAATCGAGTGTTTTTGGTGCCCGAGGAAGAAAACGCGTGATGCCGCGGTCAGAAAAAAAGCTGCTCAGGAGCAAAAAATTTTTTTTGACTTAAATGTAAAAACCAATACTGGGATGAGTTTCGGGGTGGAATTCCATGCTTAAAAATGTTATTATTTGCTGTTTTTAAAAATCGAGTGTTTTTGGTGCCCGAGGAAGAAAATGCGTGATGCCGGGGTCAGAAAAAAAGCTGCTCTGGAGCAAAAATTTTTTTTTGACTTAAATGTAAAAACCAATACTGGGATGAGTTTCGGGGTGGAATTCCATGCTTAAAAATGTTATTATTTGCTGTTTTTAAAAATCGAGTGTTTTTGGTGCCCGAGGAAGAAAACGCGTGATGCCGCGGTCAGAAAAAAAGCTGCTCAGGAGCGAAAAAAATTTTTTTGACTTAAATGTAAAAACCAATACTGGGATGAGTTTCGGGGTGGAATTCCATGCTTAAAAATGTTATTATTTGCTGCTTTTAAAAATCGAGTGTTTTTGGTGCCCGAGGAAGAAAACGCGTGATGCCGCGGTCAGAAAAAAAGCTGCTCAGGAGCAAAAAATTTTTTTTGACTTAAATGTAAAAGTGGATGGTAGGATGAGTTTCGGGGTGGAATTCCATGCTTAAAAATGTTATTATTTGCTGTTTTTAAAAATCGAGTGTTTTTGGTGCCCGAGGAAGAAAATGCGTGATGCCGGGGTCAGAAAAAAAGCTGCTCTGGAGCAAAAAATTTTTTTTGACTTAAATGTAAAAGTGGATGGTAGGATGAGTTTCGGGGTGGAATTCCATGCTTAAAAATGTTATTATTTGCTGTTTTTAAAAATCGAGTGTTTTTGGTGCCCGAGGAAGAAAATGCGTGATGCCGGGGTCAGAAAAAAAGCTGCTCTGGAGCAAAAAATTTTTTTTGACTTAAATGTAAAAACCAATACTGGGATGAGTTTCGGGGTGGAATTCCATGCTTAAAAATGTTATTATTTGCTGTTTTTAAAAATCGAGTGTTTTTGGTGCCCGAGGAAGAAAATGCGTGATGCCGGGGTCAGAAAAAAAGCTGCTCTGGAGCAAAAAATTTTTTTTGACTTAAATGTAAAAACCAATACTGGGATGAGTTTCGGGGTGGAATTCCATGCTTAAAAATGTTATTATTTGCTGTTTTTAAAAATCGAGTGTTTTTGGTGCCCGAGGAAGAAAACGCGTGATGCCGCGGTCAGAAAAAAAGCTGCTGAGGAGCAAAAAATTTTTTTTGACTTAAATGTAAAAACCAATACTGGGATGAGTTTCGGGGTGGAATTCCATGCTTAAAAATGTTATTATTTGCTGTTTTTAAAAATCGAGTGTTTTTGGTGCCCGAGGAAGAAAACGCGTGATGCCGCGGTCAGAAAAAAAGCTGCTCAGGAGCAAAAAAATTTTTTTGACTTAAATAAAAAAACCAATACTGGGATGAGTTTCGGGGTGGAATTCCATGCTTAAAAATGTTATTATTTGCTGTTTTTAAAAATCGAGTGTTTTTGGTGCCCGAGGAAGAAAACGCGTGATGCCGCGGTCAGAAAAAAAGCTGCTCAGGAGCAAAAAAATTTTTTTGACTTAAATAAAAAAACCAATACTGGGATGAGTTTCGGGGTGGAATTCCATGCTTAAAAATGTTATTATTTGCTGTTTTTAAAAATCGAGTGTTTTTGGTGCCCGAGGAAGAAAACGCGTGATGCCACGGTCAGAAAAAAAGCTGCTCAGGAGCAAAAAATTTTTTTTTGACTTAAATGTTAAAACCAATACTGGGATGAGTTTCGGGGTGGAATTCCATGCTTAAAAATGTTATTATTTGCTGTTTTTAAAAATCGAGTGTTTTTGGTCCCTCAGGAAGAAAACGCGTGATGCCGCGGTCAGAAAAAAAGCTGCTCAGGAGCAAAAAAATTTTTTTGACTTAAATGTAAAAACCAATACTGGGATGAGTTTCGGGGTGGAATTCCATGCTTAAAAATGTTATTATTTGCTGTTTTTAAAAATCGAGTGTTTTTGGTGCCCGAGGAAGAAGACGCGTGATGCCGCGGTCAGAAAAAATGCTGCTCAGGAGCAAAAAATTTTTTTTGACTTAAATATAAAAACCAATACTGGGATGAGTTTCGGGGTGGAATTCCATGCTTAAAAATGTTATTATTTGCTGTTTTTAAAAATCGAGTGTTTTTGGTGCCCGAGGAAGAAAACGCGTGATGCCGCGGTCAGAAAAAAAGCTGCTCAGGAGCAAAAAAATTTTTTTGACTTAAATGTAAAAACCAATACTGGGATGAGTTTCGGGGTGGAATTCCATGCTTAAAAATGTTATTATTTGCTGTTTTTAAAAATCGAGTGTTTTTGGTGCCCGAGGAAGAAAACGCGTGATGCCGCGGTCAGAAAAAATGCTGCTCAGGAGCAAAAAATTTTTTTTCACTTAAATATAAAAACCAATACTGGGATGAGTTTCGGGGTGGAATTCCATGCTTAAAAATGTTATTATTTGCTGTTTTTAAAAATCGAGTGTTTTTGGTGCCCGAGGAAGAAAACGCGTGATGCCGCGGTCAGAAAAAAAGCTGCTCAGGAGCAAAAAAATTTTTTTGACTTAAATGTAAAAACCAATACTGGGATGAGTTTCGGGGTGGAATTCCATGCTTCAAAATGTTATTATTTGCTGTTTTTAAAAATTGAGTGTTTTTGGTGCCCGAGGAAGAAAACGCGTGATGCCGCGGTCAGAAAAAAAGCTGCTCAGGAGCAAAAAAATTTTTTTGACTTAAATGTAAAAACCAATACTGGGATGAGTTTCGGGGTGGAATTCCATGCTTAAAAATGTTATTATTTGCTGCTTTTAAAAATCGAGTGTTTTTGGTGCCCGAGGAAGAAAACGCGTGATGCCGCGGTCAGAAAAAAAGCTGCTCAGGAGCAAAAAATTTTTTTTGACTTAAATGTAAAAGTGGATGGTAGGATGAGTTTCGGGGTGGAATTCCATGCTTAAAAATGTTATTATTTGCTGTTTTTAAAAATCGAGTGTTTTTGGTGCCCGAGGAAGAAAATGCGTGATGCCGGGGTCAGAAAAAAAGCTGCTCTGGAGCAAAAAATTTTTTTTGACTTAAATGTAAAAACCAATACTGGGATGAGTTTCGGGGTGGAATTCCATGCTTAAAAATGTTATTATTTGCTGTTTTTAAAAATCGAGTGTTTTTGGTGCCCGAGGAAGAAAACGCGTGATGAAAAAAAAGAGCAGAAAAAAAGCTGCTCTGGAGCAAAAATTTTTTTTTGACTTAAATGTAAAAACCAATACTGGGATGAGTTTCGGGGTGGAATTCCATGCTTAAAAATGTTATTATTTGCTGTTTTTAAAAATCGAGTGTCTTTGGTGCCCGAGGAAGAAAACGCGTGATGCCGCGGTCAGAAAAAAAGCTGCTCTGGAGCAAAAAATTTTTTTTGACTTAAATGTTAAAACCAATACTGGGATGAGTTTCGGGGTGGAATTCCATGCTTAAAAATGTTATTATTTGCTGTTTTTAAAAATCGAGTGTTTTTGGTCCCTCAGGAAGAAAACGCGTGATGCCGCGGTCAGAAAAAAAGCTGCTCATGAGCAAAAAAATTTTTTTGACTTAAATGTAAAAACCAATACTGGGATGAGTTTCGGGGTGGAATTCCATGCTTAAAAATGTTATTATTTGCTGCTTTTAAAAATCGAGTGTTTTTGGTGCCCGAGGAAGAAAACGCGTGATGCCGCGGTCAGAAAAAAAGCTGCTCTGGAGCAAAAAAATTTTTTTGACTTAAATGTAAAAACCAATACTGGGATGAGTTTCGGGGTGGAATTCCATGCTTAAAAATGTTATTATTTGCTGTTTTTAAAAATCGAGTGTTTTTGGTGCCCGAGGAAGAAAACGCGTGATGCCGCGGTCAGAAAAAAAGCTGCTCTGGAGCAAAAATTTTTTTTTGACTTAAATGTAAAAACCAATACTGGGATGAGTTTCGGGGTGGAATTCCATGCTTAAAAATGTTATTATTTGCTGTTTTTAAAAATCGAGTGTTTTTGGTGCCCGAGGAAGAAAACGCGTGATGCCGCGGTCAGAAAAAAAGCTGCTCTGGAGCAAAAAATTTTTTTTGACTTAAATGTTAAAACCAATACTGGGATGAGTTTCGGGGTGGAATTCCATGCTTAAAAATGTTATTATTTGCTGTTTTTAAAAATCGAGTGTTTTTGGTCCCTCAGGAAGAAAACGCGTGATGCCGCGGTCAGAAAAAAAGCTGCTCAGGAGCAAAAACATTTTTTTGACTTAAATGTAAAAACCAATACTGGGATGAGTTTCGGGGTGGAATTCCATGCTTAAAAATGTTATTATTTGCTGTTTTTAAAAATCGAGTGTTTTTGGTGCCCGAGGAAGAAAACGCGTGATGCCGCGGTCAGAAAAAAAGCTGCTCAGGAGCAAAAAAATTTTTTTGACTTAAATATAAAAACCAATACTGGGATGAGTTTCGGGGTGGAATTCCATGCTTAAAAATGTTATTATTTGCTGTTTTTAAAAATCGAGTGTTTTTGGTGCCCGAGGAAGAAAACGCGTGATGCCGCGGTCAGAAAAAAAGCTGCTCAGGAGCAAAAAAATTTTTTTGACTTAAATGTAAAAACCAATACTGGGATGAGTTTCGGGGTGGAATTCCATGCTTAAAAATGTTATTATTTGCTGTTTTTAAAAATCGAGTGTTTTTGGTGCCCGAGGAAGAAAACGCGTGATGCCGCGGTCAGAAAAAATGCTGCTCAGGAGCAAAAAATTTTTTTTCACTTAAATATAAAAACCAATACTGGGATGAGTTTCGGGGTGGAATTCCATGCTTAAAAATGTTATTATTTGCTGTTTTTAAAAATCGAGTGTTTTTGGTGCCCGAGGAAGAAAACGCGTGATGCCGCGGTCAGAAAAAAAGCTGCTCAGGAGCAAAAAAATTTTTTTGACTTAAATGTAAAAACCAATACTGGGATGAGTTTCGGGGTGGAATTCCATGCTTCAAAATGTTATTATTTGCTGTTTTTAAAAATTGAGTGTTTTTGGTGCCCGAGGAAGAAAACGCGTGATGCCGCGGTCAGAAAAAAAGCTGCTCAGGAGCAAAAAAATTTTTTTGACTTAAATGTAAAAACCAATACTGGGATGAGTTTCGGGGTGGAATTCCATGCTTAAAAATGTTATTATTTGCTGCTTTTAAAAATCGAGTGTTTTTGGTGCCCGAGGAAGAAAACGCGTGATGCCGCGGTCAGAAAAAAAGCTGCTCAGGAGCAAAAAATTTTTTTTGACTTAAATGTAAAAGTGGATGGTAGGATGAGTTTCGGGGTGGAATTCCATGCTTAAAAATGTTATTATTTGCTGTTTTTAAAAATCGAGTGTTTTTGGTGCCCGAGGAAGAAAATGCGTGATGCCGGGGTCAGAAAAAAAGCTGCTCTGGAGCAAAAAATTTTTTTTGACTTAAATGTAAAAACCAATACTGGGATGAGTTTCGGGGTGGAATTCCATGCTTAAAAATGTTATTATTTGCTGTTTTTAAAAATCGAGTGTTTTTGGTGCCCGAGGAAGAAAACGCGTGATGAAAAAAAAGAGCAGAAAAAAAGCTGCTCTGGAGCAAAAATTTTTTTTTGACTTAAATGTAAAAACCAATACTGGGATGAGTTTCGGGGTGGAATTCCATGCTTAAAAATGTTATTATTTGCTGTTTTTAAAAATCGAGTGTTTTTGGTGCCCGAGGAAGAAAACGCGTGATGCCGCGGTCAGAAAAAAAGCTGCTCTGGAGCAAAAAATTTTTTTTGACTTAAATGTTAAAACCAATACTGGGATGAGTTTCGGGGTGGAATTCCATGCTTAAAAATGTTATTATTTGCTGTTTTTAAAAATCGAGTGTTTTTGGTCCCTCAGGAAGAAAACGCGTGATGCCGCGGTCAGAAAAAAAGCTGCTCATGAGCAAAAAAATTTTTTTGACTTAAATGTAAAAACCAATACTGGGATGAGTTTCGGGGTGGAATTCCATGCTTAAAAATGTTATTATTTGCTGCTTTTAAAAATCGAGTGTTTTTGGTGCCCGAGGAAGAAAACGCGTGATGCCGCGGTCAGAAAAAAAGCTGGTCTGGAGCAAAAAAATTTTTTTGACTTAAATGTAAAAACCAATACTGGGATGAGTTTCGGGGTGGAATTCCATGCTTAAAAATGTTATTATTTGCTGTTTTTAAAAATCGAGTGTTTTTGGTGCCCGAGGAAGAAAACGCGTGATGCCGCGGTCAGAAAAAAAGCTGCTCTGGAGCAAAAATTTTTTTTTGACTTAAATGTAAAAACCAATACTGGGATGAGTTTCGGGGTGGAATTCCATGCTTAAAAATGTTATTATTTGCTGTTTTTAAAAATCGAGTGTTTTTGGTGCCCGAGGAAGAAAACGCGTGATGCCGCGGTCAGAAAAAAAGCTGCTCTGGAGCAAAAAATTTTTTTTGACTTAAATGTTAAAACCAATACTGGGATGAGTTTCGGGGTGGAATTCCATGCTTAAAAATGTTATTATTTGCTGTTTTTAAAAATCGAGTGTTTTTGGTCCCTCAGGAAGAAAACGCGTGATGCCGCGGTCAGAAAAAAAGCTGCTCAGGAGCAAAAACATTTTTTTGACTTAAATGTAAAAACCAATACTGGGATGAGTTTCGGGGTGGAATTCCATGCTTAAAAATGTTATTATTTGCTGTTTTTAAAAATCGAGTGTTTTTGGTGCCCGAGGAAGAAAACGCGTGATGCCGCGGTCAGAAAAAAAGCTGCTCAGGAGCAAAAAAATTTTTTTGACTTAAATATAAAAACCAATACTGGGATGAGTTTCGGGGTGGAATTCCATGCTTAAAAATGTTATTATTTGCTGTTTTTAAAAATCGAGTGTTTTTGGTGCCCGAGGAAGAAAACGCGTGATGCCGCGGTCAGAAAAAAAGCTGCTCAGGAGCAAAAAAATTTTTTTGACTTAAATGTAAAAACCAATACTGGGATGAGTTTCGGGGTGGAATTCCATGCTTAAAAATGTTATTATTTGCTGCTTTTAAAAATCGAGTGTTTTTGGTGCCCGAGGAAGAAAACGCGTGATGCCGCGGTCAGAAAAAAAGCTGCTCAGGAGCAAAAAAATTTTTTTGACTTAAATGTAAAAACCAATACTGGGATGAGTTTCGGGGTGGAATTCCATGCTTAAAAATGTTATTATTTGCTGTTTTTAAAAATCGAGTGTTTTTGGTGCCCGAGGAAGAAAACGCGTGATGCCGCGGTCAGAAAAAAAGCTGCTCAGGAGCAAAAAAATTTTTTTGACTTAAATGTAAAAACCAATACTGGGATGAGTTTCGGGGTGGAATTCCATGCTTAAAAATGTTATTATTTGCTGCTTTTAAAAATCGAGTGTTTTTGGTGCCCGAGGAAGAAAACGCGTGATGCCGCGGTCAGAAAAAAAGCTGCTCAGGAGCAAAAAATTTTTTTTGACTTAAATGTAAAAACCAATACTGGGATGAGTTTCGGGGTGGAATTCCATGCTTAAAAATGTTATTATTTGCTGTTTTTAAAAATCGAGTGTTTTTGGTGCCCGAGGAAGAAAACGCGTGATGCCGCGGTCAGAAAAAAAGCTGCTCAGGAGCAAAAAATTTTTTTTGACTTAAATAAAAAAACCAATACTGGGATGAGTTTCGGGGTGGAATTCCATGCTTAAAAATGTTATTATTTGCTGTTTTTAAAAATCGAGTGTTTTTGGTGCCCGAGGAAGAAAACGCGTGATGCCGGGGTCAGAAAAAAAGCTGCTCAGGAGCAAAAAAAATTTTTTGACTTAAATGTAACAACCAATACTGGGATGAGTTTCGGGGTGGAATTCCATGCTTAAAAATGTTATTATTTGCTGTTTTTAAAAATCGAGTGTTTTTGGTGCCCGAGGAAGAAAACGCGTGATGCCACGGTCAGAAAAAAAGCTGCTCAGGAGCAAAAAAATTTTTTTGACTTAAATGTTAAAACCAATACTGGGATGAGTTTCGGGGTGGAATTCCATGCTTAAAAATGTTATTATTTGCTGTTTTTAAAAATCGAGTGTTTTTGGTCCCTCAGGAAGAAAACGCGTGATGCCGCGGTCAGAAAAAAAGCTGCTCAGGAGCAAAAAAATTTTTTTGACTTAAATGTAAAAACCAATACTGGGATGAGTTTCGGGGTGGAATTCCATGCTTAAAAATGTTATTATTTGCTGTTTTTAAAAATCGAGTGTTTTTGGTGCCCGAGGAAGAAAACGCGTGATGCCGCGGTCAGAAAAAAAGCTGCTCAGGAGCAAAAAATTTTTTTTGACTTAAATATAAAAACCAATACTGGGATGAGTTTCGGGGTGGAATTCCATGCTTAAAAATGTTATTATTTGCTGTTTTTAAAAATCGAGTGTTTTTGGTGCCCGAGGAAGAAAACGCGTGATGCCGCGGTCAGAAAAAAAGCTGCTCAGGAGCAAAAAAATTTTTTTGACTTAAATGTAAAAACCAATACTGGGATGAGTTTCGGGGTGGAATTCCATGCTTAAAAATGTTATTATTTGCTGTTTTTAAAAATCGAGTGTTTTTGGTGCCCGAGGAAGAAAACGCGTGATGCCGCGGTCAGAAAAAAAGCTGCTCAGGAGCAAAAAAATTTTTTTGACTTAAATGTAAAAACCAATACTGGGATGAGTTTCGGGGTGGAATTCCATGCTTAAAAATGTTATTATTTGCTGCTTTTAAAAATCGAGTGTTTTTGGTGCCCGAGGAAGAAAACGCGTGATGCCGCGGTCAGAAAAAAAGCTGCTCAGGAGCAAAAAATTTTTTTTGACTTAAATGTAAAAACCAATACTGGGATGAGTTTCGGGGTGGAATTCCATGCTTAAAAATGTTATTATTTGCTGTTTTTAAAAATCGAGTGTTTTTGGTGCCCGAGGAAGAAAACGCGTGATGCCGCGGTCAGAAAAAAAGCTGCTCAGGAGCAAAAAATTTTTTTTGACTTAAATATAAAAACCAATACTGGGATGAGTTTCGGGGTGGAATTCCATGCTTAAAAATGTTATTATTTGCTGTTTTTAAAAATCGAGTGTTTTTGGTGCCCGAGGAAGAAAACGCGTGATGCCGCGGTCAGAAAAAAAGCTGCTCAGGAGCAAAAAAATTTTTTTGACTTAAATGTAAAAACCAATACTGGGATGAGTTTCGGGGTGGAATTCCATGCTTAAAAATGTTATTATTTGCTGCTTTTAAAAATCGAGTGTTTTTGGTGCCCGAGGAAGAAAACGCGTGATGCCGCGGTCAGAAAAAAAGCTGCTCAGGAGCAAAAAATTTTTTTTGACTTAAATGTAAAAGTGGATGGTAGGATGAGTTTCGGGGTGGAATTCCATGCTTAAAAATGTTATTATTTGCTGTTTTTAAAAATCGAGTGTTTTTGGTGCCCGAGGAAGAAAATGCGTGATGCCGGGGTCAGAAAAAAAGCTGCTCTGGAGCAAAAAATTTTTTTTGACTTAAATGTAAAAGTGGATGGTAGGATGAGTTTCGGGGTGGAATTCCATGCTTAAAAATGTTATTATTTGCTGTTTTTAAAAATCGAGTGTTTTTGGTGCCCGAGAAAGAAAATGCGTGATGCCGGGGTCAGAAAAAAAGCTGCTCTGGAGCAAAAATTTTTTTTTGACTTAAATGTAAAAACCAATACTGGGATGAGTTTCGGGGTGGAATTCCATGCTTAAAAATGTTATTATTTGCTGTTTTTAAAAATCGAGTGTTTTTGGTGCCCGAGGAAGAAAATGCGTGATGCCGGGGTCAGAAAAAAAGCTGCTCTGGAGCAAAAAATTTTTTTTGACTTAAATGTAAAAACCAATACTGGGATGAGTTTCGGGGTGGAATTCCATGCTTAAAATGTTATTATTTGCTGTTTTTAAAAATCGAGTGTTTTTGGTGCCCGAGGAAGAAAACGCGTGATGCCGCGGTCAGAAAAAAAGCTGCTGAGGAGCAAAAAATTTTTTTTGACTTAAATGTAAAAACCAATACTGGGATGAGTTTCGGGGTGGAATTCCATGCTTAAAAATGTTATTATTTGCTGTTTTTAAAAATCGAGTGTTTTTGGTGCCCGAGGAAGAAAACGCGTGATGCCGCGGTCAGAAAAAAAGCTGCTCAGGAGCAAAAAATTTTTTTTGACTTAAATATAAAAACCAATACTGGGATGAGTTTCAGGGTGGAATTCCATGCTTAAAAATGTTATTATTTGCTGTTTTTAAAAATCGAGTGTTTTTGGTGCCCGAGGAAGAAAACGCGTGATGCCGCGGTCAGAAAAAAAGCTGCTCAGGAGCAAAAAATTTTTTTTGACTTAAATGTAAAAACCAATACTGGGATGAGTTTCGGGGTGGAATTCCATGCTTAAAAATGTTATTATTTGCTGTTTTTAAAAATCGAGTGTTTTTGGTGCCCGAGAAAGAAAATGCGTGATGCCGGGGTCAGAAAAAAAGCTGCTCTGGAGCAAAAATTTTTTTTTGACTTAAATGTAAAAACCAATACTGGGATGAGTTTCGGGGTGGAATTCCAAGCTTAAAAATGTTATTATTTGCTGTTTTTAAAAATCGAGTGTTTTTGGTGCCCGAGGAAGAAAATGCGTGATGCCGCGGTCAGAAAAAAAGCTGCTCAGGAGCAAAAAATTTTTTTTGACTTAAATGTAAAAACCAATACTGGGATGAGTTTCGGGGTGGAATTCCATGCTTAAAAATGTTATTATTTGCTGTTTTTAAAAATCGAGTGTTTTTGGTGCCCGAGGAAGAAAACGCGTGATGCCGCGGTCAGAAAAAAAGCTGCTCAGGAGCAAAAAAATTTTTTTGACTTAAATGTAAAAACCAATACTGGGATGAGTTTCGGGGTGGAATTCCATGCTTAAAAATGTTATTATTTGCTGCTTTTAAAAATCGAGTGTTTTTGGTGCCCGAGGAAGAAAACGCGTGATGCCGCGGTCAGAAAAAAAGCTGCTCAGGAGCAAAAAATTTTTTTTGACTTAAATGTAAAAGTGGATGGTAGGATGAGTTTCGGGGTGGAATTCCATGCTTAAAAATGTTATTATTTGCTGTTTTTAAAAATCGAGTGTTTTTGGTGCCCGAGGAAGAAAACGCGTGATGCCGCGGTCAGAAAAAAAGCTGCTCAGGAGCAAAAAAATTTTTTTGACTTAAATGTAAAAACCAATACTGGGATGAGTTTCGGGGTGGAATTCCATGCTTAAAAATGTTATTATTTGCTGCTTTTAAAAATCGAGTGTTTTTGGTGCCCGAGGAAGAAAACGCGTGATGCCGCGGTCAGAAAAAAAGCTGCTCAGGAGCAAAAAATTTTTTTTGACTTAAATGTAAAAGTGGATGGTAGGATGAGTTTCGGGGTGGAATTCCATGCTTAAAAATGTTATTATTTGCTGTTTTTAAAAATCGAGTGTTTTTGGTGCCCGAGGAAGAAAATGCGTGATGCCGGGGTCAGAAAAAAAGCTGCTCTGGAGCAAAAAATTTTTTTTGACTTAAATGTAAAAGTGGATGGTAGGATGAGTTTCGGGGTGGAATTCCATGCTTAAAAATGTTATTATTTGCTGTTTTTAAAAATCGAGTGTTTTTGGTGCCCGAGAAAGAAAATGCGTGATGCCGGGGTCAGAAAAAAAGCTGCTCTGGAGCAAAAATTTTTTTTTGACTTAAATGTAAAAACCAATACTGGGATGAGTTTCGGGGTGGAATTCCATGCTTAAAAATGTTATTATTTGCTGTTTTTAAAAATCGAGTGTTTTTGGTGCCCGAGGAAGAAAATGCGTGATGCCGGGGTCAGAAAAAAAGCTGCTCTGGAGCAAAAAATTTTTTTTGACTTAAATGTAAAAACCAATACTGGGATGAGTTTCGGGGTGGAATTCCATGCTTAAAATGTTATTATTTGCTGTTTTTAAAAATCGAGTGTTTTTGGTGCCCGAGGAAGAAAACGCGTGATGCCGCGGTCAGAAAAAAAGCTGCTGAGGAGCAAAAAATTTTTTTTGACTTAAATGTAAAAACCAATACTGGGATGAGTTTCGGGGTGGAATTCCATGCTTAAAAATGTTATTATTTGCTGTTTTTAAAAATCGAGTGTTTTTGGTGCCCGAGGAAGAAAACGCGTGATGCCGCGGTCAGAAAAAAAGCTGCTCAGGAGCAAAAAATTTTTTTTGACTTAAATATAAAAACCAATACTGGGATGAGTTTCAGGGTGGAATTCCATGCTTAAAAATGTTATTATTTGCTGTTTTTAAAAATCGAGTGTTTTTGGTGCCCGAGGAAGAAAACGCGTGATGCCGCGGTCAGAAAAAAAGCTGCTCAGGAGCAAAAAATTTTTTTTGACTTAAATGTAA
Source organism: Pituophis catenifer annectens (assembly GCF_029215685.1). Classification (NCBI taxonomy): domain Eukaryota; kingdom Metazoa; phylum Chordata; class Lepidosauria; order Squamata; family Colubridae; genus Pituophis; species Pituophis catenifer. The sequence continues at coordinate 21,794 of NW_027256999.1, read as the reverse complement.
AAACCAATACTGGGATGAGTTTCGGGGTGGAATTCCATGCTTAAAAATGTTATTATTTGCTGTTTTTAAAAATCGAGTGTTTTTGGTGCCCGAGAAAGAAAATGCGTGATGCCGGGGTCAGAAAAAAAGCTGCTCTGGAGCAAAAATTTTTTTTTGACTTAAATGTAAAAACCAATACTGGGATGAGTTTCGGGGTGGAATTCCATGCTTAAAAATGTTATTATTTGCTGTTTTTAAAAATCGAGTGTTTTTGGTGCCCGAGGAAGAAAATGCGTGATGCCGCGGTCAGAAAAAAAGCTGCTCAGGAGCAAAAAATTTTTTTTGACTTAAATGTAAAAACCAATACTGGGATGAGTTTCGGGGTGGAATTCCATGCTTAAAAATGTTATTATTTGCTGTTTTTAAAAATCGAGTGTTTTTGGTGCCCGAGGAAGAAAACGCGTGATGCCGCGGTCAGAAAAAAAGCTGCTCAGGAGCAAAAAAATTTTTTTGACTTAAATGTAAAAACCAATACTGGGATGAGTTTCGGGGTGGAATTCCATGCTTAAAAATGTTATTATTTGCTGCTTTTAAAAATCGAGTGTTTTTGGTGCCCGAGGAAGAAAACGCGTGATGCCGCGGTCAGAAAAAAAGCTGCTCAGGAGCAAAAAATTTTTTTTGACTTAAATGTAAAAGTGGATGGTAGGATGAGTTTCGGGGTGGAATTCCATGCTTAAAAATGTTATTATTTGCTGTTTTTAAAAATCGAGTGTTTTTGGTGCCCGAGGAAGAAAATGCGTGATGCCGGGGTCAGAAAAAAAGCTGCTCTGGAGCAAAAAATTTTTTTTGACTTAAATGTAAAAGTGGATGGTAGGATGAGTTTCGGGGTGGAATTCCATGCTTAAAAATGTTATTATTTGCTGTTTTTAAAAATCGAGTGTTTTTGGTGCCCGAGAAAGAAAATGCGTGATGCCGGGGTCAGAAAAAAAGCTGCTCTGGAGCAAAAATTTTTTTTTGACTTAAATGTAAAAACCAATACTGGGATGAGTTTCGGGGTGGAATTCCATGCTTAAAAATGTTATTATTTGCTGTTTTTAAAAATCGAGTGTTTTTGGTGCCCGAGGAAGAAAATGCGTGATGCCGGGGTCAGAAAAAAAGCTGCTCTGGAGCAAAAAATTTTTTTTGACTTAAATGTAAAAACCAATACTGGGATGAGTTTCGGGGTGGAATTCCATGCTTAAAATGTTATTATTTGCTGTTTTTAAAAATCGAGTGTTTTTGGTGCCCGAGGAAGAAAACGCGTGATGCCGCGGTCAGAAAAAAAGCTGCTGAGGAGCCAAAAATTTTTTTTGACTTAAATGTAAAAACCAATACTGGGATGAGTTTCGGGGTGGAATTCCATGCTTAAAAATGTTATTATTTGCTGTTTTTAAAAATCGAGTGTTTTTGGTGCCCGAGGAAGAAAACGCGTGATGCCGGGGTCAGAAAAAAAGCTGCTCTGGAGCAAAAAATTTTTTTTGACTTAAATGTAAAAACCAATACTGGGATGAGTTTCGGGGTGGAATTCCATGCTTAAAATGTTATTATTTGCTGTTTTTAAAAATCGAGTGTTTTTGGTGCCCGAGGAAGAAAACGCGTGATGCCGCGGTCAGAAAAAAAGCTGCTGAGGAGCAAAAAATTTTTTTTGACTTAAATGTAAAAACCAATACTGGGATGAGTTTCGGGGTGGAATTCCATGCTTAAAAATGTTATTATTTGCTGTTTTTAAAAATCGAGTGTTTTTGGTGCCCGAGGAAGAAAATGCGTGATGCCGCGGTCAGAAAAAAAGCTGCTCAGGAGCAAAAAATTTTTTTTGACTTAAATATAAAAACCAATACTGGGATGAGTTTCGGGGTGGAATTCCATGCTTAAAAATGTTATTATTTGCTGTTTTTAAAAATCGAGTGTTTTTGGTGCCCGAGGAAGAAAACGCGTGATGCCGCGGTCAGAAAAAAAGCTGCTCAGGAGCAAAAAATTTTTTTTGACTTAAATGTAAAAACCAATACTGGGATGAGTTTCGGGGTGGAATTCCATGCTTAAAAATGTTATTATTTGCTGCTTTTAAAAATCGAGTGTTTTTGGTGCCCGAGGAAGAAAACGCGTGATGCCGCGGTCAGAAAAAAAGCTGCTCAGGAGCAAAAAATTTTTTTTGACTTAAATGTAAAAACCAATACTGGGATGAGTTTCGGGGTGGAATTCCATGCTTAAAAATGTAATTATTTGCTGTTTTTAAAAATCGAGTGTTTTTGGTGCCCGAGGAAGAAAATGCGTGATGCCGGGGTCAGAAAAAAAGCTGCTCTGGAGCAAAAATTTTTTTTTGACTTAAATGTAAAAACCAATACTGGGATGAGTTTCGGGGTGGAATTCCATGCTTAAAAATGTTATTATTTGCTGTTTTTAAAAATCGAGTGTTTTTGGTGCCCGAGGAAGAAAACGCGTGATGCCGCGGTCAGAAAAAAAGCTGCTCAGGAGCAAAAAATTTTTTTTGACTTAAATGTAAAAGTGGATGGTAGGATGAGTTTCGGGGTGGAATTCCATGCTTAAAAATGTTATTATTTGCTGTTTTAAAAAATTGAGTGTTTTTGGTGCCCGAGGAAGAAAACGCGTGATGCCGCGGTCAGAACAAAAGCTGCTCAGGAGCAAAAAATTTTTTTTGACTTAAATGTAAAAACCAATACTGGGATGAGTTTCGGGGTGGAATTCCATGCTTAAAAATGTTATTATTTGCTGTTTTTAAAAATCGAGTGTTTTTGGTGCCCGAGGAAGAAAACGCGTGATGCCGCGGTCAGAAAAAAAGCTGCTCAGGAGCAAAAAATTTTTTTTGACTTAAATATAAAAACCAATACTGGGATGAGTTTCGGGGTGGAATTCCATGCTTAAAAATGTTATTATTTGCTGTTTTTAAAAATCGAGTGTTTTTGGTGCCCGAGGAAGAAAATGCGTGATGCCGGGGTCAGAAAAAAAGCTGCTCTGGAGCAAAAAATTTTTTTTGACTTAAATGTAAAAACCAATACTGGGATGAGTTTCGGGGTGGAATTCCATGCTTAAAAATGTTATTATTTGCTGTTTTTAAAAATCGAGTGTTTTTGGTGCCCGAGGAAGAAAACGCGTGATGCCGCGGTCAGAAAAAAAGCTGCTGAGGAGCAAAAAATTTTTTTTGACTTAAATGTAAAAACCAATACTGGGATGAGTTTTGGGGTGGAATTCCATGCTTAAAAATGTTATTATTTGCTGTTTTTAAAAATCGAGTGTTTTTGGTGCCCGAGGAAGAAAATGCGTGATGCCGGGGTCAGAAAAAAAGCTGCTCTGGAGCAAAAAATTTTTTTTGACTTATATATAAAAAACCAATACTGGGATGAGTTTCGGGGTGGAATTCCATGCTTAAAAATGTTATTATTTGCTGTTTTTAAAAATCGAGTGTTTTTGGTCCCTCAGGAAGAAAACGCGTGATGCCGCGGTCAGAAAAAAAGCTGCTCAGGAGCAAAAAATTTTTTTTGACTTAAATGTTAAAACCAATACTGGGATGAGTTTCGGGGTGGAATTCCATGCTTAAAAATGTTATTATTTGCTGTTTTTAAAAATCGAGTGTTTTTGGTCCCTCAGGAAGAAAACGCGTGATGCCGCGGTCAGAAAAAAAGCTGCTCAGGAGCAAAAAAATTTTTTTGACTTAAATGTAAAAACCAATACTGGGATGAGTTTCGGGGTGGAATTCCATGCTTAAAAATGTTATTATTTGCTGTTTTTAAAAATCGAGTGTTTTTGGTGCCCGAGGAAGAAAACGCGTGATGCCGCGGTCAGAAAAAATGCTGCTCAGGAGCAAAAAATTTTTTTTGACTTAAATATAAAAACCAATACTGGGATGAGTTTCGGGGTGGAATTCCATGCTTAAAAATGTTATTATTTGCTGTTTTTAAAAATCGAGTGTTTTTGGTGCCCGAGGAAGAAAATGCGTGATGCCGGGGTCAGAAAAAAAGCTGCTCTGGAGCAAAAAATTTTTTTTGACTTAAATGTAAAAACCAATACTGGGATGAGTTTCGGGGTGGAATTCCATGCTTAAAAATGTTATTATTTGCTGTTTTTAAAAATCGAGTGTTTTTGGTGCCCGAGGAAGAAAACGCGTGATGCCGCGGTCAGAAAAAAAGCTGCTCTGGAGCAAAAAAATTTTTTTGACTTAAATGTAAAAACCAATACTGGGGTGAGTTTCGGGGTGGAATTCCATGCTTAAAAATGTTATTATTTGCTGTTTTTAAAAATCGAGTGTTTTTGGTGCCCGAGGAAGAAAACGCGTGATGCCGCGGTCAGAAAAAAAGCTGCTCTGGAGCAAAAAATTTTTTTTGACTTAAATGTAAAAACCAATACTGGGATGAGTTTCGGGGTGGAATTCCATGCTTAAAAATGTTATTATTTGCTGTTTTAAAAATCGAGTGTTTTTGGTGCCCGAGGAAGAAAACGCGTGATGCCGCGGTCAGAAAAAAAGCTGCTCAGGAGCAAAAAATTTTTTTTGATTTAAATGTAAAAACCAATACTGGGATGAGTTTCGGGGTGGAATTCCATGCTTAAAAATGTTATTATTTGCTGTTTTTAAAAATCGAGTGTTTTTGGTGCCCGAGGAAGAAAACGCGTGATGCCGCGGTCAGAAAAAAAGCTGCTCAGGAGCAAAAAATTTTTTTTGACTTAAATGTAAAAACCAATACTGGGATGAGTTTCGGGGTGGAATTCCATGCTTAAAAATGTTATTATTTGCTGTTTTTAAAAATCGAGTGTTTTTGGTGCCCGAGGAAGAAAACGCGTGATGCCGCGGTCAGAAAAAAAGCTGCTCAGGAGCAAAAAATTTTTTTTGACTTAAATGTAAAAACCAATACTGGGATGAGTTTCGGGGTGGAATTCCATGCTTAAAAATGTTATTATTTGCTGTTTTTAAAAATCGAGTGTTTTTGGTGCCCGAGGAAGAAAACGCGTGATGCCGCGGTCAGAAAAAAAGATGCTCAGGAGCAAAAAATTTTTTTTGACTTAAATATAAAAACCAATACTGGGATGAGTTTCGGGGTGGAATTCCATGCTTAAAAATGTTATTATTTGCTGTTTTTAAAAATCGAGTGTTTTTGGTGCCCGAGGAAGAAAACGCGTGATGCCGCGGTCAGAAAAAAAGCTGCTCAGGAGCAAAAAAATTTTTTTGACTTAAATGTAAAAACCAATACTGGGATGAGTTTCGGGGTGGAATTCCATGCTTAAAAATGTTATTATTTGCTGTTTTTAAAAATCGAGTGTTTTTGGTGCCCGAGGAAGAAAACGCGTGATGCCACGGTCAGAAAAAAAGCTGCTCAGGAGCAAAAAATTTTTTTTGACTTAAATGTAAAACCAATACTGGGATGAGTTTCGGGTTGGAATTCCATGCTTAAAAATGTTATTATTTGCTGCTTTTAAAAATCGAGTGTTTTTGGTGCCCGAGGAAGAAAACGCGTGATGCCGCGGTCAGAAAAAAAGCTGCTCAGGAGCAAAAAATTTTTTTTGACTTAAATGTAAAAGTGGATGGTAGGATGAGTTTCGGGGTGGAATTCCATGCTTAAAAATGTTATTATTTGCTGTTTTTAAAAATCGAGTGTTTTTGGTGCCCGAGGAAGAAAATGCGTGATGCCGGGGTCAGAAAAAAAGCTGCTCTGGAGCAAAAAATTTTTTTTGACTTAAATGTAAAAACCAATACTGGGATGAGTTTCGGGGTGGAATTCCATGCTTAAAAATGTTATTATTTGCTGTTTTTAAAAATCGAGTGTTTTTGGTGCCCGAGGAAGAAAACGCGTGATGCCGCGGTCAGAAAAAAAAGCTGCTCTGGAGCAAAATTTTTTTTTTGACTTAAATGTAAAAACCAATACTGGGATGAGTTTCGGGGTGGAATTCCATGCTTAAAAATGTTATTATTTGCTGCTTTTAAAAATCGAGTGTTTTTGGTGCCCGAGGAAGAAAATGCGTGATGCCGGGGTCAGAAAAAAAGCTGCTCAGGAGCAAAAAATTTTTTTTGACTTAAATGTAAAAGCGGATGCTAGGATGACTTTCGGGGTGGAATTCCATGCTTAAAAATGTTATTATTTGCTGTTTTTAAAAATCGAGTGTTTTTGGTGCCCGAGGAAGAAAACCCGTGATGCCGCGGTAAGAAAAAAAGCTGCTCTGGAGCAAAAAAAATTTTTTGACTTAAATGTAAAAACCAATACTGGGATGAGTTTCGGGGTGGAATTCCATGCTTAAAAATGTTATTATTTGCTGTTTTTAAAAATCGAGTGTTTTTGGTGCCCGAGGAAGAAAACGCGTGATGCCGCGGTCAGAAAAAAAGCTGCTCAGGAGCAAAAAAATTTTTTTGACTTAAATGTAAAAACCAATACTGGGATGAATTTCGGGGTGGAATTCCATGCTTAAAAATGTTATTATTTGCTGCTTTTAAAAATCGAGTGTTTTTGGTGCCCGAGGAAGAAAATGCGTGATGCCGGGGTCAGAAAAAAAGCTGCTCTGGAGCAAAAAATTTTTTTTGACTTAAATGTAAAAACCAATACTGGGATGAGTTTCGGGGTGGAATTCCATGCTTAAAAATGTTATTATTTGCTGTTTTTAAAAATCGAGTGTTTTTGGTGCCCGAGGAAGAAAACGCGTGATGCCGCGGTCAGAAAAAAAGCTGCTCTGGAGCAAAATTTTTTTTTTGACTTAAATGTAAAAACCAATACTGGGATGAGTTTCGGGGTGGAATTCCATGCTTAAAAATGTTATTATTTGCTGCTTTTAAAAATCGAGTGTTTTTGGTGCCCGAGGAAGAAAATGCGTGATGCCGGGGTCAGAAAAAAAGCTGCTCAGGAGCAAAAAATTTTTTTTGACTTAAATGTAAAAGCGGATGCTAGGATGACTTTCGGGGTGGAATTCCATGCTTAAAAATGTTATTATTTGCTGTTTTTAAAAATCGAGTGTTTTTGGTGCCCGAGGAAGAAAACCCGTGATGCCGCGGTAAGAAAAAAAAGCTGCTCTGGAGCAAAAAAAATTTTTTGACTTAAATGTAAAAACCAATACTGGGATGAGTTTCGGGGTGGAATTCCATGCTTAAAAATGTTATTATTTGCTGTTTTTAAAAATCGAGTGTTTTTGGTGCCCGAGGAAGAAAACGCGTGATGCCGCGGTCAGAAAAAAAGCTGCTCAGGAGCAAAAAAATTTTTTTGACTTAAATGTAAAAACCAATACTGGGATGAATTTCGGGGTGGAATTCCATGCTTAAAAATGTTATTATTTGCTGCTTTTAAAAATCGAGTGTTTTTGGTGCCCGAGGAAGAAAATGCGTGATGCCGGGGTCAGAAAAAAAGCTGCTCAGGAGCAAAAAATTTTTTTTGACTTAAATGTAAAAGCGGATGCTAGGATGACTTTCGGGGTGGAATTCCATGCTTAAAAATGTTATTATTTGCTGTTTTTAAAAATCGAGTGTTTTTGGTGCCCGAGGAAGAAAACCCGTGATGCCGCGGTAAGAAAAAAAGCTGCTCTGGAGCAAAAAAAATTTTTTGACTTAAATGTAAAAACCAATACTGGGATGAGTTTCGGGGTGGAATTCCATGCTTAAAAATGTTATTATTTGCTGTTTTTAAAAATCGAGTGTTTTTGGTGCCCGAGGAAGAAAACGCGTGATGCCGCGGTCAGAAAAAAAGCTGCTCAGGAGCAAAAAAATTTTTTTGACTTAAATGTAAAAACCAATACTGGGATGAATTTCGGGGTGGAATTCCATGCTTAAAAATGTTATTATTTGCTGCTTTTAAAAATCGAGTGTTTTTGGTGCCCGAGGAAGAAAACGCGTGATGCCGCGGTCAGAAAAAAAGCTGCTCAGGAGCAAAAAATTTTTTTTGACTTAAATGTAAAAGTGGATGGTAGGATGAGTTTCGGGGTGGAATTCCATGCTTAAAAATGTTATTATTTGCTGCTTTTAAAAATCGAGTGTTTTTGGTGCCCGAGGAAGAAAATGCGTGATGCCGGGGTCAGAAAAAAAGCTGCTCTGGAGCAAAAAATTTTTTTTGACTTAAATGTAAAAACCAATACTGGGATGAGTTTCAGGGTGGAATTCCATGCTTAAAAATGTTATTATTTGCTGTTTTTAAAAATCGAGTGTTTTTGGTGCCCGAGGAAGAAAACGCGTGATGCCGCGGTCAGAAAAAAAGCTGCTCAGGAGCAAAAAAATTTTTTTGACTTAAATGTAAAAACCAATACTGGGATGAATTTCGGGGTGGAATTCCATGCTTAAAAATGTTATTATTTGCTGTTTTTAAAAATCGAGTGTTTTTGGTGCCCGAGGAAGAAAACGCGTGATGCCGTGGTCAGAAAAAATGCTGCTCAGGAGCAAAAAAAATTTTTTGACTTAAATGTAAAAACCAATACTGGGATGAGTTTCGGGGTGGAATTCCATGCTTAAAAATGCTATTATTTGCTGCTTTTAAAAATCGAGTGTTTTTGGTGCCCGAGGAAGAAAATGCGTGATGCCGGGGTCAGAAAAAAAGCTGCTCAGGAGGAAAAAATTTTTTTTGACTTAAATGTAAAAGCGGATGCTAGGATGACTTTCGGGGTGGAATTCCATGCTTAAAAATGTTATTATTTGCTGTTTTCAAAAATCGAGTGTTTTTGGTGCCCGAGGAAGAAAACGCGTGATGCCGGGGTCAGAAAAAAAGCTGCTCAGGAGGAAAAAATTTTTTTTGACTTAAATGTAAAAGCGGATGCTAGGATGACTTTCGGGGTGGAATTCCATGCTTAAAAATGTTATTATTTGCTGTTTTTAAAAATCGAGTGTTTTTGGTGCCTGAGGAAGAAAACGCGTGATGCCGCGGTTAGAAAAAAAGCTGCTCTGGAGCAAAAAATTTTTTTTGACTTAAATGTAAAAACCAATACTGGGATGAGTTTCGGGGTGGAATTCCATGCTTAAAAATGTTATTATTTGCTGTTTTTAAAAATTGAGTGTTTTTGGTGCCCGAGGAAGAAAACGCGTGATGCCGGGGTCAGAAAAAAAGCTGCTCAGGAGCAAAAAATTTTTTTTGACTTAAAGGTTAAAACCAATACTGGGATGAGTTTCGGGGTGGAATTCCATGCTTAAAAATGTTATTATTTGCTGTTTTCAAAAATCGAGTGTTTTTGGTGCCCGAGGAAGAAAACGCGTGATGCCGGGGTCAGAAAAAAAGCTGCTCAGGAGGAAAAAATTTTTTTTGACTTAAATGTAAAAGCGGATGCTAGGATGACTTTCGGGGTGGAATTCCATGCTTAAAAATGTTATTATTTGCTGTTTTTAAAAATCGAGTGTTTTTGGTGCCTGAGGAAGAAAACGCGTGATGCCGCGGTTAGAAAAAAAGCTGCTCTGGAGCAAAAAATTTTTTTTGACTTAAATGTAAAAACCAATACTGGGATGAGTTTCGGGGTGGAATTCCATGCTTAAAAATGTTATTATTTGCTGTTTTTAAAAATTGAGTGTTTTTGGTGCCCGAGGAAGAAAACGCGTGATGCCGGGGTCAGAAAAAAAGCTGCTCAGGAGCAAAAAATTTTTTTTGACTTAAAGGTTAAAACCAATACTGGGATGAGTTTCGGGGTGGAATTCCATGCTTAAAAATGTTATTATTTGCTGTTTTTAAAAATCGAGTGTTTTTGGTGCCCGAGGAAGAAAACGCGTGATGCCGCGGTCAGAAAAAAAGCTGCTCTGGAGCAAAAAAATTTTTTTGACTTAAATGTAAAAACCAATACTGGGATGAGTTTCGGGGTGGAATTCCATGCTTAAAAATGTTATTATTTGCTGTTTTTAAAAATCGAGTGTTTTTGGTGCCCGAGGAAGAAAACGCGTGATGCAGCGGTCAGAAAAAAAGCTGCTCAGGTGCAAAAAAATTTTTTTGACTTAAATGTAAAAACCAATACTGGGATGAGTTTCGGGGTGGAATTCCATGAATAAAAATGTTATTATTTGCTGTTTTTAAAAATCGAGTGTTTTTGGTGCCCGAGGAAGAAAACGCGTGATGCCACGGTCAGAAAAAAAGCTGCTCAGGAGCAAAAAATTTTTTTTGACTTAAATGTAAAAACCAATACTGGGATGAGTTTCGGGGTGGAATTCCATGCTTAAAAATGTTATTATTTGCTGTTTTTAAAAATCGAGTGTTTTTGGTGCCTGAGGAAGAAAATGTGTGATGCCGGGGTCAGAAAAAAAGCTGCTCAGGAGCAAAAAAATTTTTTTGACTTAAATGTAAAAGCGGATGCTAGGATGACTTTCGGGGTGGAATTCCATGCTTAAAAATGTTATTATTTGCTGTTTTTAAAAATCGAGTGATTTTGGTGCCCGAGGAAGAAAACGCGTGATGCCGCGGTCAGAAAAAAAGCTGCTCAGGAGCAAAAAAATTTTTTTGACTTAAAGGTTAAAACCAATACTGGGATGAGTTTCGGGGTGGAATTCCATGCTTAAAAATGTTATTATTTGCTGTTTTTAAAAATCGAGTGTTTTTGGTGCCCGAGGAAGAAAACGCGGGATGCCGGGGGTCAGAAAAAAAGCTGCTCAGGAGCAAAAAAATTTTTTTGACTTAAATGTAAAAGCGGATGCTAGGATGAGTTTCGGGGTGGAATTCCATGCTTAAAAATGTTATTATTTGCTGTTTTTAAAAATTGAGTGTTTTTGGTGCCCGAGGAAGAAAACGCGTGATGCCGCGGTCAGAAAAAAAGCTGCTCAGGAGCAAAAAAATTTTTTTGACTTAAAGGTTAAAACCAATACTGGGATGAGTTTCGGGGTGGAATTCCATGCTTAAAAATGTTATTATTTGCTGTTTTTAAAAATCGAGTGTTTTTGGTGCCCGAGGAAGAAAACGCGGGATGCCGGGGTCAGAAAAAAAGCTGCTCAGGAGCAAAAAATTTTTTTTGACTTAAATGTAAAAGCGGATGCTAGGATGAGTTTCGGGGTGGAATTCCATGCTTAAAAATGTTATTATTTGCTGTTTTTAAAAATCGAGTGTTTTTGGTGCCCGAGGAAGAAAACGCGTGATGCCGCGGTCAGAAAAAAAGCTGCTCAGGAGCAAAAAATTTTTTTTGACTTAAAGGTTAAAACCAATACTGGGATGAGTTTCGGGGTGGAATTCCATGCTTAAAAATGTTATTATTTGCTGTTTTTAAAAATCGAGTGTTTTTGGTGCCCGAGGAAGAAAACGCGTGATGCCGGGGTCAGAAAAAAAGCTGCTCAGGAGCAAAAAATTTTTTTTGACTTAAATGTAAAAGCGGATGCTAGGATGAGTTTCGGCGTGGAATTCCATGCTTAAAAATGTTATTATTTGCTGTTTTTAAAAATCGAGTGTTTTTGGTGCCCGAGGAAGAAAACGCGTGATGCCGCGGTCAGAAAAAAAGCTGCTCTGGAGCAAAAAATTTTTTTTGACTTAAATGTAAAAACCAATACTGGGATGAGTTTCAGGGTGGAATTCCATGCTTAAAAATGTTATTATTTGCTGTTTTTAAAAATCGAGTGTTTTTGGTGCCCGAGGAAGAAAACGCGTGATGCCGCGGTCAGAAAAAAAGCTGCTCAGGAGCAAAAAAATTTTTTTGACTTAAATGTAAAAACCAATACTGGGATGAATTTCGGGGTGGAATTCCATGCTTAAAAATGTTATTATTTGCTGTTTTCAAAAATCGAGTGTTTTTGGTGCCCGAGGAAGAAAACGCGTGATGCCGCGGTCAGAAAAAAAGCTGCTCTGGAGCAAAAAAATTTTTTTGACTTAAATGTAAAAACCAATACTGGGATGAGTTTCGGGGTGGAATTCCATGAATAAAAATGTTATTATTTGCTGTTTTTAAAAATCGAGTGTTTTTGGTGCCCGAGGAAGAAAACGCCTGATGCCGGGGTCAGAAAAAAAGCTGCTCAGGAGCAAAAAATTTTTTTGACTTAAATGTAAAAACCAATACTGGGATGAATTTCGGGGTGGAATTCCATGCTTAAAAATGTTATTATTTGCTGCTTTTAAAAATCGAGTGTTTTTGGTGCCCGAGGAAGAAAACGCGTGATGCCGCGGTCAGAAAAAAAGCTGCTCAGGAGCAAAAAATTTTTTTTGACTTAAATGTAAAAGTGGATGGTAGGATGAGTTTCGGGGTGGAATTCCATGCTTAAAAATGTTATTATTTGCTGCTTTTAAAAATCGAGTGTTTTTGGTGCCCGAGGAAGAAAATGCGTGATGCCGGGGTCAGAAAAAAAGGTGCTCTGGAGCAAAAAATTTTTTTTGACTTAAATGTAAAAACCAATACTGGGATGAGTTTCAGGGTGGAATTCCATGCTTAAAAATGTTATTATTTGCTGTTTTTAAAAATCGAGTGTTTTTGGTGCCCGAGGAAGAAAACGCGTGATGCCGCGGTCAGAAAAAAAGCTGCTCAGGAGCAAAAAAATTTTTTTGACTTAAATGTAAAAACCAATACTGGGATGAATTTCGGGGTGGAATTCCATGCTTAAAAATGTTATTATTTGCTGTTTTTAAAAATCGAGTGTTTTTGGTGCCCGAGGAAGAAAACGCGTGATGCCGTGGTCAGAAAAAATGCTGCTCAGGAGCAAAAAAAATTTTTTGACTTAAATGTAAAAACCAATACTGGGATGAGTTTCGGGGTGGAATTCCATGCTTAAAAATGCTATTATTTGCTGCTTTTAAAAATCGAGTGTTTTTGGTGCCCGAGGAAGAAAATGCGTGATGCCGGGGTCAGAAAAAAAGCTGCTCAGGAGGAAAAAATTTTTTTTGACTTAAATGTAAAAGCGGATGCTAGGATGACTTTCGGGGTGGAATTCCATGCTTAAAAATGTTATTATTTGCTGTTTTCAAAAATCGAGTGTTTTTGGTGCCCGAGGAAGAAAACGCGTGATGCCGGGGTCAGAAAAAAAGCTGCTCAGGAGGAAAAAATTTTTTTTGACTTAAATGTAAAAGCGGATGCTAGGATGACTTTCGGGGTGGAATTCCATGCTTAAAAATGTTATTATTTGCTGTTTTCAAAAATCGAGTGTTTTTGGTGCCCGAGGAAGAAAACGCGTGATGCCGCGGTCAGAAAAAAAGCTGCTCTGGAGCAAAAAATTTTTTTTGACTTAAATGTAAAAACCAATACTGGGATGAGTTTCGGGGTGGAATTCCATGCTTAAAAATGTTATTATTTGCTGTTTTTAAAAATCGAGTGTTTTTGGTGCCTGAGGAAGAAAACGCGTGATGCCGCGGTCAGAAAAAAAGCTGCTCTGGAGCAAAAAATTTTTTTTGACTTAAATGTAAAAACCAATACTGGGATGAGTTTCGGGGTGGAATTCCATGCTTAAAAATGTTATTATTTGCTGTTTTTAAAAATTGAGTGTTTTTGGTGCCCGAGGAAGAAAACGCGTGATGCCGGGGTCAGAAAAAAAGCTGCTCAGGAGCAAAAAATTTTTTTTGACTTAAAGGTTAAAACCAATACTGGGATGAGTTTCGGGGTGGAATTCCATGCTTAAAAATGTTATTATTTGCTGTTTTTAAAAATCGAGTGTTTTTGGTGCCCGAGGAAGAAAACGCGTGATGCCGGGGTCAGAAAAAAAGCTGCTCAGGAGCAAAAAATTTTTTTTGACTTAAATGTAAAAGCGGATGCTAGGATGAGTTTCGGCGTGGAATTCCATGCTTAATAATGTTATTATTTGCTGTTTTTAAAAATCGAGTGTTTTTGGTGCCCGAGGAAGAAAACGCGTGATGCCGCGGTCAGAAAAAAAGCTGCTCAGGAGCAAAAAAATTTTTTTGACTTAAATGTAAAAACCAATACTGGGATGAGTTTCGGGGTGGAATTCCATGAATAAAAATGTTATTATTTGCTGTTTTTAAAAATCGAGTGTTTTTGGTGTCCGAGGAAGAAAACGCGTGATGCCGGGGTCAGAAAAAAAGCTGCTCAGGAGCAAAAAAATTTTTTTGACTTAAATGTAAAAGCGGATGCTAGGATGAGTTTCGGGGTGGAATTCCATGCTTAAAAATGTTATTATTTGCTGTTTTTAAAAATCGAGTGTGTTTTTGGTGCCCGAGGAAGAAAACGCGTGATGCCGCGGTCAGAAAAAAAGCTGCTCAGGAGCAAAAAAATTTTTTTGACTTAAATGTAAAAACCAATACTGGGATGAGTTTCGGGGTGGAATTCCATGAATAAAAATGTTATTATTTGCTGTTTTTAAAAATCGAGTGTTTTTGGTGCCCCGAGGAAGAAAACGCGTGATGCCGCGGTCAGAAAAAAAGCTGCTCAGGAGCAAAAAATTTTTTTTGACTTAAATGTAAAAACCAATACTGGGATGAGTTTCGGGGTGGAATTCCATGCTTAAAAATGTTATTATTTGCTGCTTTTAAAAATCGAGTGTTTTTGGTGCCCGAGGGGAAGAAAACGCGTGATGCCGCGGTCAGAAAAAAAGCTGCTCAGGAGCAAAAAATTTTTTTTGACTTAAATGTAAAAGCGGATGCTAGGATGACTTTCGGGGTGGAATTCCATGCTTAAAAATGTTATTATTTGCTGTTTTTAAAAATCGAGTGTTTTTGGTGCCCGAGGAAGAAAACGCGTGATGCCGCGGTCAGAAAAAAAGCTGCTCTGGAGCAAAAAAATTTTTTTGACTTAAATGTAAAAACCAATACTGGGATGAGTTTCGGGGTGGAATTCCATGCTTAAAAATGTTATTATTGCTGTTTTTAAAAATCGAGTGTTTTTGGTGCTCCGAGGAAGAAAACGCGTGATGCAGCGGTCAGAAAAAAAGCTGCTCAGGTGCAAAAAAATTTTTTGACTTAAATGTAAAAACCAATACTGGGATGAGTTTCGGGGTGGAATTCCATGAATAAAAATGTTATTATTTGCTGTTTTTAAAAATCGAGTGTTTTTGGTGCTCCGAGGAAGAAAACGCGTGATGCCACGGTCAGAAAAAAAAGCTGCTCAGGAGCAAAAAAATTTTTTTTGACTTAAATGTAAAAACCAATACTGGGATGAGTTTCGGGGTGGAATTCCATGCTTAAAAATGTTATTATTTGCTGTTTTTAAAAATCGAGTGTTTTTGGTGCCTGAGGAAGAAAATGTGTGATGCCGGGGTCAGAAAAAAAGCTGCTCAGGAGCAAAAAAATTTTTTTGACTTAAATGTAAAAGCGGATGCTAGGATGACTTTCGGGGTGGAATTCCATGCTTAAAAATGTTATATTTGCTGTTTTTAAAAATCGAGTGATTTTGGTGCCCGAGGAAGGAAAACGCGTGATGCCGCGGTCAGAAAAAAAGCTGCTCAGGAGCAAAAAAAATTTTTTGACTTAAAGGTTAAAACCAATACTGGGATGAGTTTCGGGGTGGAATTCCATGCTTAAAAATGTTATTATTTGCTGTTTTTAAAATCGAGTGTTTTTGGTGCCCGAGGAAGAAAACGCGGGATGCCGGGGTCAGAAAAAAAGCTGCTCAGGAGCAAAAAATTTTTTTTGACTTAAATGTAAAAGCGGATGCTAGGATGAGTTTCGGGGTGGAATTCCATGCTTAAAATGTTATTATTTGCTGTTTTTAAAAATTGAGTGTTTTTGGTGCCCGAGGAAGAAAACGCGTGATGCCGCGGTCAGAAAAAAGCTGCTCAGGAGCAAAAAAAATTTTTTTGACTTAAAGGTTTAAAACCAATACTGGGATGAGTTTCGGGGTGGAATTCCATGCTTAAAAATGTTATTATTTGCTGTTTTTAAAAATCGAGTGTTTTTGGTGCCCGAGGAAGAAAACGCGGGATGCCGGGGGTCAGAAAAAAAAGCTGCTCAGGAGCAAAAAATTTTTTTTGACTTAAATGTAAAAGCGGATGCTAGGATGAGTTTCGGGGTGGAATTCCATGCTTAAAAATGTTATTATTTGCTGTTTTTAAAATCGAGTGTTTTTGGTGCCCGAGGAAGAAAACGCGTGATGCCGCGGTCAGAAAAAAAGCTGCTCAGGAGCAAAAAATTTTTTTGACTTAAAGGTTAAAACCAATACTGGGATGAGTTTCGGGGTGGAATTCCATGAATAAAAAATGTTATTATTTGCTGTTTTTAAAAATCGAGTGTTTTTGGTGCCCGAGGAAGAAAACGCCTGATGCCGGGGTCAGAAAAAAAGCTGCTCAGGAGCAAAAAAATTTTTTTGACTTAAATGTAAAAGCGGATGCTAGGATGAGTTTCGGGGTGGAATTCCATGCTTAAAAATGTTATTATTTGCTGTTTTTAAAAATCGAGGTGTTTTTTGGTGCCCGAGGAAGAAAACGCGTGATGCCGCGGTCCAGAAAAAAGCTGCTCAGGAGCAAAAAAATTTTTTGACTTAAATGTAAAAACCAATACTGGGATGAGTTTCGGGGTGGAATTCCATGAATAAAAAATGTTATTATTTGCTGTTTTTAGAAATCGAGTGTTTTTTGGTGCCCGAGGAAGAAAACGCGTGATGCCGCGGTGAGAAAAAAAGCTGCTCAGGAGCAAAAAATTTTTTTTGACTTAAATGTAAAAACCAATACTGGGATGAGTTTCGGGGTGGAATTCCATGCTTAAAAATGTTATTATTTGCTGCTTTTAAAAATCGAGTGTTTTTGGTGCCCGAGGAAGAAAACGCGTGATGCCGGCGGTCAGAAAAAAAGCTGCTCAGGAGCAAAAAATTTTTTTTGACTTAAATGTAAAAGCGGATGCTAGGATGACTTTCGGGGTGGAATTCTATGCTTAAAAATGTTATTATTTGCTGTTTTTAAAATCGAGTGTTTTTGGTGCCCGAGGAAGAAAACGCGTGAATCCGGGGTCAGAAAAAAAGCTGCTCAGGTGCAAAAAAAATTTTTTGACTTAAATGTAAAAACCAATACTGGGATGAGTTTCGGGGTGGAATTCCATGAATAAAAATGTTATTATTTGCTGTTTTTAAAAATCGAGTGTTTTTGGTGGCCCGAGGAAGAAAACGCGTGATGCCGCGGTCAGAAAAAAAGCTGCTCAGGAGCAAAAAATTTTTTTTGACTTAAATGTAAAAACCAATACTGGGATGAGTTTCGGGGTGGAATTCCATGCTTAAAAATGTTATTATTTGCTGTTTTTAAAAATCGAGTGTTTTTGGTGCCTGAGGAAGAAAATGTGTGATGCCGGGGTCAGAAAAAAAGCTGCTCAGGAGCAAAAAAAATTTTTTGACTTAAATGTAAAAGCGGATGCTAGGATGACTTTCGGGGTGGAATTCCATGCTTAAAAATGTTATTATTTGCTGTTTTTAAAAATCGAGTGATTTTGGTGCCCGAGGAAGAAAACGCGTGATGCCGTGGTCAGAAAAAAAGCTGCTCTGGAGCAAAAAATTTTTTTTGACTTAAATGTAAAAACCAATACTGGGATGAGTTTCGGGGTGGAATTCCATGCTTAAAAATGTTATTATTTGCTGTTTTTAAAAATTGAGTGTTTTTGGTGCCCGAGGAAGAAAACGGGTGATGCCTGCGGTCAGAAAAAAAGCTGCTCAGGAGCAAAAAAATTTTTTTGGACTTAAATGTAAAAACCAATACTGGGATGAGTTTCGGGGTGGAATTCCATGCTTAAAAATGTTATTATTTGCTGTTTTTAAAAATTGAGTGTTTTTGGTGCCCGAGGAAGAAAACGCGTGATGCCGCGGTCAGAAAAAAAGCTGCTCAGGAGCAAAAAAATTTTTTTGACTTAAAGGTTAAAACCAATACTGGGATGAGTTTCGGGGTGGAATTCCATGCTTAAAAAATGTTATTATTTGCTGTTTTTAAAAATCGAGTGTTTTTGGTGGCCCGAGGAAGAAAACGCGGGATGCCGGGGTCAGAAAAAAAGCTGCTCAGGAGCAAAAAAATTTTTTTGACTTAAATGTAAAAGCGGATGCTAGGATGAGTTTCGGGGTGGAATTCCATGCTTAAAAATGTTATTATTTGCTGTTTTTAAAAATCGAGTGTTTTTGGTGCCCGAGGAAGAAAACGCGTGATGCCGCGGTCAGAAAAAAAGCTGCTCAGGAGCAAAAAAATTTTTTTTGACTTAAAGGTTAAAACCAATACTGGGATGAGTTTCGGGGTGGAATTCCATGCTTAAAAATGTTATTATTTGCTGTTTTTAAAAATCGAGTGTTTTTGGTGCCCGAGGAAGAAAACGCGTGATGCCGGGGTCAGAAAAAAAGCTGCTCAGGAGCAAAAATTTTTTTTGACTTAAATGTAAAAGCGGATGCTAGGATGAGTTTCGGCGTGGAATTCCATGCTTAAAAATGTTATTATTTGCTGTTTTTAAAAATCGAGTGTTTTTGGTGCCCGAGGAAGGAAACGCGTGATGCCGCGGTCAGAAAAAAAGCTGCTCAGGAGCAAAAAATTTTTTTGACTTAAATGTAAAAACCAATTACTGGGATGAGTTTCGGGGTGGAATTCCATGAATAAAAATGTTATTATTTGCTGTTTTTAAAAATCGAGTGTTTTTGGTGCCCGAGGAAGAAAACGCGTGATGATGGGGGCAGAAAAAAAGCTGCTCAGGAGCAAAAAAATTTTTTTGACTTAAATGTAAAAGCGGATGCTAGGATGAGTTTCGGGGTGGAATTCCATGCTTAAAAATGTTATTATTTGCTGTTTTTAAAAATCGAGTGTTTTTGGTGCCCGAGGAAGAAAACGCGTGATGCCGCGGTCAGAAAAAAAAGCTGCTCAGGAGCAAAAAAATTTTTTTGACTTAAATGTAAAAACCAATACTGGGATGAGTTTCGGGGTGGAATTCCATGAATAAAAATGTTATTATTTGCTGTTTTTTAGAAATCGAGTGTTTTTGGTGCCCGAGGAAGAAAACGCGTGATGCCGCGGTCAGAAAAAAGCTGCTCAGGAGCAAAAAATTTTTTTTTGACTTAAATGTAAAAACCAATACTGGGATGAGTTTCGGGGTGGGAATTCCATGCTTAAAAAATGTTATTATTTGCTGCTTTTAAAAATCGAGTGTTTTTGGTGCCCGAGGAAGAAAACGCGTGATGCCGCGGTCAGAAAAAAAGCTGCTCAGGAGCAAAAAAATTTTTTTGACTTAAATGTAAAAGCGGATGCTAGGATGACTTTCGGGGTGGAATTCCATGCTTAAAAATGTTATTATTTGCTGTTTTTAAAAATCGAGTGTTTTTGGTGCCTGAGGAAGAAAACGCGTGATGCCGCGGTCAGAAAAAAAGCTGCTCTGGAGCAAAAAAATTTTTCTTGACTTAAATGTAAAAACCAATACTGGGATGAGTTTCGGGGTGGAATTCCATGCTTAAAAATGTTATTATTTGCTGTTTTTAAAAATCGAGTGTTTTTGGTGCCCGAGGAAGGAAAAACGCGTGATGCCGCGGGTCAGAAAAAAAGCTGCTCAGGAGCAAAAAAATTTTTTGACTTAAATGTAAAAACCAATACTGGGATGAGTTTCGGGGTGGAATTCCATGAATAAAAATGTTATTATTTGCTGTTTTTTAAAAATCGAGTGTTTTTGGTGCCCGAGGAAGAAGAAACGCGTGATGATGGGGGCAGAAAAAAAGCTGCTCAGGAGCAAAAAAAATTTTTTGACTTAAATGTAAAAGCGGGATGCTAGGATGAGTTTCGGGGTGGAATTCCATGCTTAAAAATGTTATTATTTGCTGTTTTTAAAAATCGAGTGTTTTTGGTGCCCGAGGAAGAAAACGCGTGATGCCGCGGTCAGAAAAAAAGCTGCTCAGGAGCAAAAAAATTTTTTTTGACTTAAATGTAAAAACCAATACTGGGATGAGTTTCGGGGTGGAATTCCATGAATAAAAATGTTATTATTTGCTGTTTTTAGAAATCGAGGTGTTTTTGGTGCCCGAGGAAGAAAACGCGTGATGCCGCGGTCAGAAAAAAAGCTGCTCAGGAGCAAAAAATTTTTTTTGACTTAATGTAAAAACCAATACTGGGATGAGTTTCGGGGTGGAATTCCATGCTTAAAAATGTTATTATTTGCTGCTTTTAAAAATCGAGTGTTTTTGGTGCCCGAGGAAGAGAAACGCGTGATGCCGCGGTCAGAAAAAAAGCTGCTCAGGAGCAAAAAAATTTTTTTGACTTAAATGTAAAAGCGGATGCTAGGATGAGTTTCGGGGTGGAATTCCATGCTTAAAAATGTTATTATTTGCTGTTTTAAAAATCGAGTGTTTTTGGTGCCCGAGGAAGAAGAACGCGTGATGCCGCGGTCAGAAAAAAAGCTGCTCAGGAGCAAAAAAATTTTTTTGACTTAAATGTAAAAACCAATACTGGGATGAGTTTCGGGGTGGAATTCCATGAATAAAAATGTTATTATTTGCTGTTTTTAGAAATCGAGTGTGTTTTTGGTGCCCGAGGAAGAAAACGCGTGATGCCGCGGTCAGAAAAAAAGCTGCTCAGGAGCAAAAAATTTTTTTTGACTTAAATGTAAAAACCAATACTGGGATGAGTTTCGGGGTGGAATTCCATGCTTAAAAATGTTATTATTTGCTGCTTTTAAAAATCGAGTGTTTTTGGTGCCCGAGGAAGAAAACGCGTGATGCCGCGGTCAGAAAAAAAGCTGCTCAGGAGCAAAAAAATTTTTTTGACTTAAATGTAAAAGCGGATGCTTAGGATGACTTTCGGGGTGGAATTCCATGCTTAAAAATGTTATTATTTGCTGTTTTTAAAAATCGAGTGTTTTTGGTGCCTGAGGAAGAAAACGCGTGATGCCGCTGTCAGAAAAAAAGCTGCTCTGGAGCAAAAAAATTTTTTGACTTAAATGTAAAAACCAATACTGGGATGAGTTTCGGGGTGGAATTCCATGCTTAAAAATGTTATTATTTGCTGTTTTTAAAAATCGAGTGTTTTTGGTGCCCGAGGAAGAAAACGCGTGATGCCGCGGTCAGAAAAAAAGCTGCTCAGGTGCAAAAAAAATTTTTTGACTTAAATGTAAAAACCAATACTGGGATGAGTTTCGGGGTGGAATTCCATGAATAAAAATGTTATTATTTGCTGTTTTTAAAAATCGAGTGTTTTTTGGTGCCCGAGGAAGAAAACGCTTGATGCCTGCGGTCAGAAAAAAAGCTGCTCAGGAGCAAAAAATTTTTTTTGACTTAAATGTAAAAACCAATACTGGGATGAGTTTCGGGGTGGAATTCCATGCTTAAAAATGTTATTATTTGCTGTTTTAAAAATCGAGTGTTTTTGGTGCCTGAGGAAGAAAATGTGTGATGCCCGGGGTCAGAAAAAAAGCTGCTCAGGAGCAAAAAAATTTTTTTGACTTAAATGTAAAAGCGGATGCTAGGATGACTTTCGGGGTGGGAATTCCATGCTTAAAAATGTTATTATTTGCTGTTTTTAAAATCGAGTGATTTTGGTGCGCCGAGGAAGAAAACGCGTGATGCCGTGGTCAGAAAAAAAGCTGCTCTGGAGCAAAAAAATTTTTTTGACTTAAATGTAAAAACCAATACTGGGATGAGTTTCGGGGTGGAATTCCATGCTTAAAAATGATATTATTTGCTGTTTTTAAAAATCGAGTGTTTTTGGTGCCTGAGGAAGAAAAACGCGTGATGCCGCGGTCAGAAAAAAAAGCTGCTCTGGAGCAAAAAATTTTTTTGACTTAAATGTAAAAAACCAATACTGGGATGAGTTTCGGGGTGGAATTCCATGCTTAAAAATGTTATTATTTGCTGTTTTTAAAAATTGAGTGTTTTTGGTGCCCGAGGAAGAAAACGCGTGATGCCCGCGGTCAGAAAAAAAGCTGCTCAGGAGCAAAAAAATTTTTTTGACTTAAAGGTTAAAACCAATACTGGGATGAGTTTCGGGGTGGAATTCCATGCTTAAAAATGTTATTATTTGCTGTTTTTAAAAATCGAGTGTTTTTGGT